>NC_056737.1:635934279-636096779 GCF_019279795.1 Protopterus annectens | reverse complement strand
ACGTAATGTATATGCAGTTTTTAATGGTTGTTCTATTCTGTAGATGTTGTTCTGTTTTTTTATATTATACTAATGTTAGATCTGTATATTTAAAGTTTTACAGATATAGTTTTGGAATCTGTTAATGCTGGGTGGTCATATCATCCAGAATCAAATTGTCCTGCGTCAAAACATCCTGCACCTCCATCTTTCTGTTGGCATGCAAGCTCTGAAAGGCTTGGTGCCCAAACCACTCTTTTAAGTCAGATCAGCTTGGTCTTGTTCATGTGGAAGGTGCCCTGAAACTTTGGAAGATGGTTGACTACTGTACCTGCGCAGGATAAAACTCATATAGCTAAGGCTACTGCAGCAGTGATCACGTGACCATCTACTGCCATGTTAAGTTTACTTACACAGCTGTACTTTTTCTGGGTTCACCTTAATCCATCAAGGCACCGATAAGTCATCTGCCTATTCTCTCCCCTTCAGAGCACTGATTTGTTTTCTGAAAGACTCCAGCTCATCCTATACTAAGGATAAGCAAGTGTTCATGGCTTACCCAACCAGAAAGTGACCTGTGAAGGCCAGATGTGAAGACAGCCTCAATGTCACCCTACACCAAACTAGAAGCAATCTGAGGTACAGTCTGTCCCCACCTAGCCTAGTAGTAAGAGTAGTCCCATTAAAGTTCCACATTTAATCTGTTGATGGCCATATCTCCCTCTGAAGACCACCAGTTTAACTTATTATCTTAGTTCCTGTTTGCAGTTTTTGACCATTGGTGTTTTTGCAGAATTTAACGGTACTTTAGAGAATTGGATCACTTTTCTGATATATTTTGTTACTTACCTGACTGCTCTACAGATACTGCATTAGAACTATTGGCTTTACAGTTAGTGCCCTTACCTCTAGCTATTGCTGTACAGTTATTATACCCAGATCCATCGGGTTTGACTATTTGTAGTTCATTGTTGTTTGTTGCTATATAGAGACCAAATTATCCTGCTGGGTAAAGCTTTGTAATGGTGATACATAAGGGTGTCTCAATCACAGACCCTCTTAACAAAAGAACTATTAGTCTTACTGGCCTTATATGCAAAGCCATGGAAAGTATAATCTTAGACCTCATTAATCTGGGCAGTAAAAATCTCTTAACTCTGGACTCTCATCAATTCAGTTTTGTAAATGGAAAGACCTGCCCTTTTAACCTCATTAATTTCTTTGAGAAAGTCACTGAAGTAGTGTATTGTAGTTATCTGCACTTGACTAAGTCTTTTGACACTATTTCATGTGCAAATATTATTGATAGAGTTATAAATCTAATTATAAATTGTTATGCTGCATGGTAGATAGGCAACTAGTGTGTCTGACAAAATTGATTTGGTTAAAGTCAGAGGTGCCAATTCTAATAGCAAAACTCTTAGCAGTGGTGTACTACCAGGGCTCAGGGTTGGTCCCTGTCCTATTTGACATCCGTTTCTTGGTCCTCCATGCCAACACTCCTGCCCTACAGTTATTTTAGTTTGCAGATTACTGTAAATTTGGTGTTATTATTTACTCTTCCAGTAACTCACAATTGCTCCAATATGGGTTAGACCAGGTTAACAATTGGTACCAGGACAATGGTCTTAAATTAAGATATGAAAAATGTATTATAGTTTGTTTTGGTATACTTAACCTTCTCCCATACCATATAGGTGACCCATCTACCCAATCAGACACTGTCATAGAGGGATCTAGAAACTGTTGTTGATAATTCATTATCTTTTGACCATAGCATCTGGTCAGTAGTGTATAATATCTTCTGTCTCAGTCATCTAATTTCCAATGGCATCTCCTCTAGATCCACAGAAGTCTTAATTCCCCTTTATTGATACCTCATCAGAGCCACATAGTCTGTCTCTTGCCTAGGCCTCTTATCAGGAGGGGGGATGGGAACCCCTGATCAAGGTAATTAAGTCTTTGGCCATTTTGAGCATCTATTTTTTTGGCATGGAGGCCTGTCCATGTGGCTGGTGAACTTGTTTCTTTGTCTTTAAAGGTGCTTTAGTCTTTGCCTTTGAAGCTGAAGTCGGTTTAACGTATAATTGTTTAGGTCTGAAAACACCCTCGGAAGCCGATGCCTGCTCAGCGGCTCCGGACCCATCTGAGGGAATAGTCTCTGAGGCTCCAATACCTTGAGTTTCCAGTGGCCTGACTGACTCCACGTGGGAATCGGTAATGGCCTGTGACTCTAAAGTAGTGGGTGCCAGGGGCTGCGAAAGTGCCTCACTGAGAACCGGCGAACCAGCGACTGGCTTAGGAGAAGCTTCGTCGTCGGTTTTGGACCTCGGTGGCCTGTCTTTTTCTTTTTCTTTGCACTTTTTGTGAACTCCAGTAGTCGGATGGCTATCCAATGACATTGTATAATTAAATCTGCACCCAAAATAGCTTAGTGCAAAATCGTACTGACGCTCAATAGTGCGTTGGTTAAATCTAGCACAAAACCGACAACTTGAAATGTCGTGGTCAGGGCCTAGGCAAGGAATACAGTAAGAATGAAAGTCCTTATGAGGTATCTGCTTCCCACAAGAAATACAATTAACTTTTTCTGACATCGGTCTGGAGCAAAAAAAAAGTTTCCCCAACGGGGTACTTAGCTTTTAATGAAGACTTTGGATCTGAATCTCGAACACGAAAAGCTCAGGAGTCGGCCGACTGGCACTTGTGAACTGCTTCTGGTTCAGGCACCATGCGGCAAGAAAGACTGAAGAAAATGCCGTCGGCTGTATCTTTTAAACCCCTGACGACCTGACGTCAGGGAATAGTGACAGCAGCTGACGCAGGACCCAAGACTTTGGAATTCAGGCCGACTGAGGGCAGCCTGCCAGCAGGATTACCCAAATGTAATGACTGCAACAGTGAAACACGAAGAACATCTATAATGTAATGACTGCAACAGTGAAACAAGAAGAACATCTGTTGTTGATAATTCATTATCTTTTGACCATAGCATTTGGTCAGTAATGTATAATATCTTCTGTCTCAGTCATCTAATTTCCAATGGCATCTCCTCTAGATCCACAGAAGTCTTCATTCCCCTTTATTGATATCTCATCAGAGCCATTATTGAATATAATGCCCCTTTTTGCATGCATTTATCTAAACAAATCACCCAACTCAAGAGACCTCAGAAAATGTGAGTAAACAACATTAGTGGCCTCACAAATCTTAGTTACCAGGACAGAATGACAGTCCTTTCTCTGAAGTCAGTCTTTTATATACTTTTCTGTGGGGAATCTGTGTCTATCCTTTTGAACTATGAAGGATATAGCCCTCTTTGGTCCCTCATTCTTTTGCAGAATAAATGTTTCCTCAAATATCTGGTTAAAGGAAATAAATCTTCATTAGCAGGTAAATAAGGCATGTTGACATGATATAGTCATATCCCAACATATCTCCCACATTTGGAACAGACTTCCATGTCATGCCATGCAGAGTAGCACCATTGCCACCTTCGATAATTGGATAGGCAGACAAAAATTATCTTCAGGTTTGTCTTGTGTTGCCTTTATAGGTTCATACGTGATTACTAGGCTTATGGCCCAAGGAGGCCTTTTTAAGTCTAGACATTTTTTCCCATTTGTAAACGACAGGGGTAACTTACCCAGGTGCATCTGCAGCTGTGTTTAGGCAGCAGAACATTTACAAGTTGCCTCTGTTGAATTGAATTATATGTGCTAGTTCAGGGGGTAAATGTTTGATTCCCCATCCATTGGTCCAGGTTGCATATGAATAGGGTCAGGGATGAAGTCTGCTTCACATGGATGGGAAGCCTATTCCAGAGTAGGGATAGTCTGAGACACATACCTGTTCCTCTAACATGTTCTATTTATGTTGCAAATTAAGTTTTGGTCCTTTGGTTGGATACTTCTAATGCTGTTAGACCTGCAGATGTGCAGCATGTCCATCAAGACTAGATCAGACGATGCCTTGTAATCCAGGCACAGATCACATCTCAGTATCTACAGAAGACTGAGTGTAAAGTATTAGGCTTTGAGGTGGCCTGCTTATTCCATGTAGTTAATGCCTTGTATTCTTTTTGTGAGGAAACTGTTGGCATTCAAATTGTTGCATATGTCTGGTCAGGTAGATACTGAAGGGAGCACTGAACTCAACAACAGGCTTAATGTGGACTGAGTACAGTGGAACAGTGACATCCTTGGACCTGGATGCCATACCCTTGCTTATAAGTTGCATAATATAGAATGATTCACTTACAACAGCAGACACATGATGGTCAAAGGCCAAGTCACTCTCCACATATGTTCCTAAGTCCCTAACCATTGGGCCTACTCTTAGGGGCATACTGTTTATGTGGTAATTCCCTGGGGTGTATTATACATTTTTTGGCATTCAGTTTTAGACCGTGGCTCTGGCACCAATTATTAGTTTGTGATAAGCTCACTTGGAGGACATCTGTATCCTTAGGGGAGTGAATAATTTCATCAAGCTTTAAGTCATCTGCAAACTTGGTCAAACAGAGACCTTTGACATTATCTCTGACTTCAGAAAATTAGATGCCAAAAAGGAGTAATGCCAGCACTGAGCCCTGTGGGACTCCACTAATGACAGATCTTTTTTGTGGAGTTAGAATCCCTAATCCTAACTTCCTGTATCCTATCTGTGAGACAATTGGATATACAATGGTTGACATAGGAATTAACTCCTAGTTTAGTGAGTTTGCAAAAAATGCTCAAATGGGGAAGAGTGCTGCATGCTTTGGCCAGGTAAAGATACAGAGTGTGTACCACTTTGCCATTGTCTAAAACTTTGGTGACTTTCACAAAAAATTCTACCTAATTAAGTAGGCATAATCTGAAACCAAACTTTGTTGGATCACGTCTGAAAACTTACAGTGTCCATATTTATAGCATCCATGATAATTCTTCCCATGGCTTTACATATGGGGCTGGTCAGACTTATGCATCTGTAGTTACCCAGGTCAGTACATGTTCCACCCTTATGCAGACAGATGTTTGTTGCAGTCATCCATTCATTAGACACAAAGCCAGTTAGGAGGCTAAAGTTTATAGTGATTTTAGAGCATTGATAGGCTGTGTTTCATGCTGTTCAGGAGATATCCCAGGATATTATCTAGGCCCATATATGGAGTGTTTTTTTGACTTGGATAGTCATTGAAGACTTGTTTGCTAATGGTAGCCTGGGAGATTATGATCGAGCGTATCTCTAGAAAGGTGTTGCGGAAAAAGTTGGGGGAAATTAGAACTAAATTTATCAGCCAGGTGGTTTGCTATATCCTCCATCTCTATATGGGTAGTTCCTTTTTCAACTGATTTAGCACACTGTTTTGTATCACTTTTGAGGATACAGGCAGAACTGAAGAAGGCTTTGTAGTTGTCCTCTGCCTGTGAGACTATCTTTATTCCACAATTTCTTTGATGGACTTGATAAGACCATTTAGTTTGACGAGGGGTTTCTTGCCTTACTGAGTACTGCACTCCTAATTTTGGCCATAATTTTCTTCCTTTTGTTATACGTCTTGTTGATATTGATATTCCACTTGAGTGACTTGTTCTTTGTTAGTCCTGTGCTTACTTCAGGTGGGTATGGCTGCCTTAAAGCAGATATTTATGATACCATAGGGTCTTTAGAGAACAATTCTGCACAGGCATCAGTGTCCATGTAGTTTGGGGAGGGGGCTTGAAATTTTGCCATGGTATCACTTAGTAGTAGAAGGTTTGCTTTGGAATAATTCCTAAATGTTTCAGAGTTAGATGGGGTCACAAATTTTAGTTTGATTTCAAAGGGTACAGCTTTATGGTCCAACTTGAAAAGAAAGGACATTACACATGGCTGGGTGCAAAGTTCCTCCAAATTTGTGAGGATTAGGTCAAGGACGTTTGTGCCTCTATGAGTGTACAGACTAGCTGGTCCATAGCATTTGTATTGACAAAGTCCAGGAATATATGGGTATGCATATTGGGAGCTGAGTATGTTTTCTAGTTTATAGTGGGGTAGTTGAATTAACCCAGGAGTATAGTGTTGGATTCAATGCAGAGTGACTCCAGTTCATTTAGGTATGTGGTATGGTTGTCTTTTGTCATGGAGAGGGACCAATAGCTTGCAGTAATATGGTATGGGACTTTGCTTATTCTGAGCCGGACATGCAAAGTCTTTTGGTGTGACTGTTTTTGATGACTATTGAGACACTTCCATCTTTTGTCCCTTCCTGTGCAGTAGCTTTTCTAAATGTGTAGAGTTGTTATAGCCTTACAATAATGGGGTGTCCTCCACATCAGCTGGGGTGCTTTAAACCATTAAACCATGTCTCCATAACTACACAAATGTCTATGTTCTCCAAGGTGAAGAGATCTTGCAGGGAGTAGAGTTTTTTGTTTAGACTCCTGACGTAATACCTTTAGATTATCCTGGGCTGGTTTTGCTATGTTAGAAGGTTTATCAGGTTGGCATTGCTAAAAAGACACTATGGAGCGAACAGAGTTTTAGCCCATATTTGAAAGCCTAAATGGACAGGGTGGGTGTCACCGGTATAAAAAAGGCAGAGTGATCAAAGGATTTTCTGCTTCAAGGAACCTTAAAAAAATAAGAGGCTTTTGACTAGAAGCATTTATAAATGTTAGTAGAGCTAGCAAATGTAAAAACAATTACTACAAATTTTTTCAATATATGAAGAAGATAAACCATTGTCTCTTTAGAGTGTGGTTGTGATGTGGTTTATTTGCAAAACGCTCAGACTTTGTAACAGAAATTATTTGTGTGTGTGTGTGTGTGTGTGTGTGTGTGTGTGTGTGTGTGTGTGTGTGTGTGTGTGTGTGTGTTTGTGTATACATACATGTACATATATACAGTAGATATAAAATGTTTACACACCCCTGTTAAAATGCCAGGTTTTTGTGACATAAAAAAATGAGGCCACAATAAATCATTTCAAAACTTTTCCCACCTTTAATGTGACATATATCCTGTACAATTCAATTGAAAAACAAACTGTTAGGGGAAAAAATATAAAAAATAAAAAATGTACAATATGCTGGTTGCATAAGTGTGCACACACTTAAACTAATACTTTGTTGTGTGTGCACACCCTTAAACTAATACTTTGTTGAAGCACCCTTTGATTTAATTGCAACATTCAGTCTACTTGGGTACATACCTCCCCTCAGTTAAAGAGACTCTGATTAACCTCAAATAAAATTTAGCTGTCCTAGTAGGATTTTCCTGACATTTATCCAATTGTCTGGTACAGCAAAAGCCATGGTTTGCAGAGAGGTTACAAAGCATCAAAGGGATCTCATTGTTGAAAGGTATCAGTCAGGAGAAGGGTACAAAAAACTGTCCACAGCATTGAATATACAATGGAAGACAGTCATCAAAAAGTGGAGAAAATATGGGACAACGGTGATGCTGCAAAGAACTGGATGCCTCTCCAAAATTGATGAAAAGACAAGACGAAAACTGGTCAGGAAGGCTGCCGAGAGACCTAAAGCAACACTGAAGGAGCTGCAGGAATTTTCTGGTAAGTATCGGTTGTGTACTACATGTGACAACAATCTCCCATATTCTCCATATGTCTGGACTATGGGGTAGGGTTGCAAGACAAAAGCCTTTTCTTACACAGAAAAACATCCAGGCCCAGCTAAAATTTTCAAAACAATACATGAAGTTTGCCAAAAGCATGTGGGAAAATGTAAACCAAAAACAAAAGAGGACGAACAAACCACAGCAGGCAGCAAATAAAAATATTTTTTTTTTATTTGCTGCCTGCTGTGGTTTGGGTAATCCTCTTTTGTTTTTGGTTTACTTTTGTTCAGTTGTTGGTTGAACCAATTATCTACACCACATTCTTGTTCTTTTGCATTCATGTGGGAAAATGTGTTATGGGCTGATGAGATCAAGGCTGAAATTTTTGGCCACAATTCCAGAAGGTACGTTTGGCACAAAAACAACACTTCGCAGCACCAAAAGAACACCACCCCACGGTGAAGCATGGTGGTGATAGTATCATGCTTTGGGGTTGCTTTTCTTCAGCTGGATCTGGGGCTTTAGTCAAGGTGGAGGGAATTATAAACTGCTCCAAATACCCAAAAGACTGAATGCTGTAATTAAATCAAAGGGTGCTTCAACAAAGTATTAGTTTAAGGGTGTGCACATACAACAAGGTATTAGTTTAAGGGTGTGCACACGTATGCATCCAGCCTATTGTATGTTTTTTTAATTTTTTTATATTTTTCCCCTAACAGATTTGTTTGTTTTTCAATTGAATTGTACAGGTTATAGGTCAGATTAAAGGCTGGAAAAGTTTTGAAATCATTTATTGTGGTCTCATTTTTTTATGTCACAAAAACCTAGCATTTTAACAGGTGTGTGTAAACTTTTTATATCCACTGTATATATATATATATATATATATATATATATATATATATATATATATATATATATTTATATATTCCAGTCTCCAGTTGCAATCTTCCCAATTCCATCCACTTAGTAGTTAGCTAGATGTTCTCCTCCAAATCTATATACACATTATATAATCCACTTAATATGACGCCTCATTTCAAGCAATTATTAAATGCTGACACCCATAAAGATGTTTTGTTTTGATATTACTATACACAAGAATAATCCAGCAAATTTCATGTGCAGTTCTCAGTGTAGATATTACTCCCCCCGTGCTGTCCTGCAGAGTACTTACATACAGTGTGCTAATACAACGTATTGCTAAATTTATTCAGTAACATCATAGAGATGTCAAGGGTAGCTGTGTTAAAAAAGGTTATGTTCATTTACCAGTGGCAGCTTTATGGTGGTATGATTGGTACTTCATACTGATCACTAAAATACAAAAGCACAGTCCAAGCTTAAGTCAAATATTAGTTCACAGCTGATATTCAGATACAATCAGTTGTCTGCCTTTCCTGACATTTTCTGCCTGTTTAAAACAACTAAGGGTTTCACTCCTGTTTTACAACCTAGTACTATGATAGGATTTAGTAAGCATACTTGTGGTACTGCGGTAGCGTTGTCGCCTCACAGTAAGACGCTGTCCGGTTCGACTCTCAACTAGAGCGTTTTTGCGTGGAGACATGCATGAATGGGCATACTTCGTTGAAGGTTGTGTGTCAGGGCTGGCAACTTGGCACATAAAAATCAACTGCCAATCATTAGTGGACCAGAGTTCCGCTGTGGCGACCCCTAACCGGGAAAAGTCGAAAGACACAACAACAATAACAACAACTTGATCCATGAAGAAAAATATTGTACTCTAATTCAACTAAGATTTCCACTTCACTTTATGAACTATGCCCCCATCTTCCTTAATTTTTTTGTATTTTGTTCACATTTAACAATGTTACCACTTTGAGTTCATAGAGTTTACTGATGGGACAAAGAAATGTAATCACTCCTGTGCGCCACTTACCCTTAAATGTTTCTGGGTGATTGAATAGGTTTGTCGCTCAGCTACAGCAGGAGACAGAAGCATTTGCTCTGTTTTCTTTTCTTACAGTAGAATAGCAACCAAGTCTGTAAGACTGTAAACAAAAGCATTTCTTTTGGTGTTTAACACAAGCATACAGGTTACAACACACAGCATTCTACTGTGACACATTAGACAAAGGTAGTTTAATTGAAAGAAAAAAAATCATGTGTACATATGAGCTCTGAAGAAAATTGTTCTTCTTCAGAATATTCAGAAAAGCCATCACTGTATTACTCATATCAGCTAAGTTACAACTAAGTGAAAGTTCACTGGAAATTAACAATAAATGCAAATTATTAAATCATAGAATTGGTTTCATCTACGGCAGTGACAAGAAATGAAAATCAGCAGGAAAGATGACACTGTTTTACTGAGATAATTGTACATTTATTGTAATAGCAAAAGGGTACCATGAATGGCACACAACTTCGAATCTATCTATACGTCTTACAAAATGTATAAACATACATATATATCTTAACAGAGAGAAAAAAGTCCTTTCACAGAAAGGGCTGTACACAAACTGTGTAGGCATAGTTTCCATAGTTACCAAACAGTCCCAATGCACGTAGCATAAGCTTGTTAACATCATATCAGCAAGGTACTCTACTATGGATCTTGTACAAATGCAGAATAAATAACATCCTCAGAGTGAGCAGAGGCTGCAATGAAAAGAGTGAACAATTTGCGCATACTGTGACAGATTGTATGGCACCGTCATTAAAAGCAGAACCCACGATTTACTACAGTTTATTTACAAAACAGCAAGGAAGTCATTTAGAATATATATTACTTATGATACAACTTCATTTAATATTAAAATTATAAATGCTTTTATGGAGGAAAAAAAGAAAAATGCATTACTTTATTACAAATATTTCTAAGTAATGAATTCATGTGACTTATGTAGGACAAAAATATAAAACTTAAGCAGAAAACATGTTTGAGTTTAGTATCGTCTCAAAAGCTATAAAGTCAGTATTATGAGAAAGTAGAGTGCTAGAATCATTAACTATTTGGCACCACAGTATTTTGCCAGCAAGAAAAAAATGTAGAATTCATATTATGGCTTATTTGTGAAGGAAGACAAGTAAGTTTGAAGAATACGTGTTTAGACTTTACCATCTATTCACAAAAAATCATCTTCATAATGTTTCACTGGCCATTATGCATATTCACAGAGCAGAAACACCACAATGGAATGACCACAAAGTAAGATGGATATGAAAATTAACTTTTATCATTCTAGTTCAAATGTTTCCACTTAACCCCCAAATATCTCTTGGGAGTTATACATTTTAAGCAGCCCTGCCTTCCACGTAGCAGTCACAATTTACCACATTAATACTGCCTCCTTGTACCAATAATACTGATCTAGATATACCACACCAGCGAAGCATATCTTTTTGTAAATGATTCCAAAATAACAGTCTATAAAAATATTAACATAAATTTTGTTCATAAAAGAATATTCATATTTTTAAAATACTCCAGTTAGAAAAAAACATTTATAGCAAAATACAGGCAACTATGTTTTATAAAATTCTATATAGTTCTAGCAAACCATTTAGCAAAATAGACAATATAGCACAGATTCTAATGTTTACATTACTCCTTTTGTAAATATGCCCAATGAGCAATATTTGAATGTTCTGCTATTTATTCTTTTATTGCTAATAATGCACCGTACGTGAAGATGTAACTTGTTTGGTGAATTTATCTGAAATTTTCTAAAGAACTCCTATTATTAAAATACAAATGAGATGCATTGTCAGTAAAAGAGAAGACTGTTTTTCAACATCTTGAAATTAAAAATTGTGTATGTACATTACATACATGTACATGAGCCTGAAAGAGGCTCATTAACTTGAAGTCTTTCTTCTATGGTAGTACTTATGGAAGAAAGTTTGATTGTCTTTGCTGTAAAAGATTACTTGTGCCCACATTTTCATACAAATGGGTCACAAGCGCACATATACTATTCTTAAGTGGAAGAAATAATGATTCGTTCCTTAGATATGCATGAAAAAACTTCCATTTCCAGTTTGTCCAAATTAACTACACCATACCAGTCTAGGAGGTACATTATCAGCAAATCTACACTAGACTTGTATGTAAAACTGAAATGGTCTGTGGATTTGATCTATAAATTTGTAGGCAGAAATATGTGAGGTAAAAATATATGTTGGCACTGGAAAACTCCCATGACAAAACATCTTAGTAACTTGATTTTCTAATATCACATGTAATTCCACCTGTAGATGAAATATAGTTCAAGAAGGTTCCAAAATGATGCTTTCAGCTGTTACATTGTGCTGTACGGAGATGGGACTAAATTAACAATCATTCAGTTATGCATTATGCATAATAATCCACTGGTCTTATGTATGGTTTGCCTTCAGTATGCCTATTGCTTAGAACTGCAGGACTAATGATTCCAAAATGCAAAGCAACATATTCTAATTGCATCCAATGTTCTACAATGCCTGTGTCAGTAAGAAACATCAGTTCTTACCATGAAAAATATTGCATGCATAGCTTTCTGCTGAACACATCTTTATTGCTTCTCTACTCTTTGTGTCCATAATTGTTTATTTCTTTGGCTTTCTAATATAGAAGATTGCATCCAAAGGCTTTTGTTTCCATTGAAGAGCTTAACAATTTGCATCTAGTTCCTGAAATCCTCAGAACTTAAAACACAAGCAAAACACAGTAGTACATGGTTACCATAAACAGTCCTTGTTTTCGAAATATATTGGGAGGTTATTTCATTCAGAGACTGATGCATTATGCATATATCATCATGTTTAATTAATGGTTGAAGTTCCTTTGTAAGGAACAGCTGGTTTAGTTGACAATATGGTTGCCAGCTCTCATATCTCCTAGATCCTCTGTAGTGGAGCCATCATTACATGTGATGCTTTAAGTGCAAGCATTCCTGTGTTTCCCTTACATTTCTGACGTGGCAATTAAAACGTCATGGCACTGAAAAAAGCTGTTCAGCATACTGGAAATGAGTTAAGAATATCTTTGTGGATAATGTAGGCAGCCAAGGTCAATCAAAGTTTGCATGGTTTAGACTACAAACTCGGGAACGTCATTGTTCGTAAGATCTAGAGAGAAGTACTTATTGGTTCGCTTAACTGGATAGGATTCATGGATGTTAATACATTGTTCTGGTAGGCATCCATTACAGTAAAGGCTACCTTCATCCATCTCATGAGGGCAGCCAAATGTGTAACTTTGTGCAGTTTCTTGACACAGGCCTGCTATCTGCAGAAAGTCTTTTTGGTAAAGACGAATATCGTCCAGACTCTGGCTATGTCTGTCAGTAGATGTCTTTGGTTTTCTGCTCACATTCTGCAAAATAAAAGGCCATAAATGATTAATAACATTGCATTGTTGTAACATTAACACCATATCCTTTCTCCACCATGATGCATCATAGCTATCTTTAGCTTACAATACATATACGTTATGCTATCTATCTATATCTATATTTGTCTGTAGATATTAATCTCCAACATTCCGCAAAAGTTGCAAGGAGCATCAGTGCATGGTACGAACAAATAATCCATGTCAAAGAAACCAGCACAAAAATAATAATTTTGGAAAAGGAGGTTTAATTGAGCTGGATACCATGGTTTTGCCTATCAATGCATTATGATTAATGTAAAACATAATTACAATTAACTACTATCAAATTTTCTTTTATTTCTAATAACAAGCTATGGTGTACTAAGCATGGTATTTACATGAGAGTTGACAAGAGCAAATAATACAAAACAATCTGAAAAACATTACCTGAAAGACAAAAGCAAAACAACTGCATGATGAATTAAGGAAAAAAGCAAGGTGGTAAAGGTGGACCTGTTACCTTGGAAACAAGCATACTGAGGAAAAGAACTGCTCTTTTATTATATTGTGGCCTGCCTGCTATCAGTAACATAATTATACCACCAATGACTGCAAAATAAAAACAAATACATCTAATAAGAGTTGTCTCTCAGTCATCAGGTGTTTGATGCACTCAGGTATATGGGTATCAAAGACTGATCTGTGTGGCCTGACCAAAGTATTCTTAGACTGATGCAATGCCAGAATTCTAGAAGGGAGCTAGAATGGATGGCTGATAGGGAGTGTTAAACACTTATCAGGTATCGTTTAGTTCAGTCTTAAACATCAGTGAAAAAGTATTCATTCAATGCCATTGGAAAGATACTCAGTGCCATTCTAACAAGGAACTTGGGAGAATACAGATGACACTTTATCAAAGTGCCTGCAAAGAGAACTGCATCATGTTTTTAAGAGAAATGTTTATGCTTCATAATGAGATGGTAGAATATCTAAAGAAGGAACAAAATCTTCATTCATTCAGTTATTCATTTTAGCATACTCGTATTTTCCTGTTCAGGGTACTAGGGGAACAGGAGCCTGTTAAAGTCAGCAAACTGTAGGAAGAATTGGAAGCCCTGCTTACTGTTTCTCACAACATTGGCATCCTCCCAGTAACTTAGCAACGGATGTCACAGTGGAATAGCCTGCATAGTCAGTTCAGTAGCTATTGATACTGCTTTATTTAAGCAGTAAAATATAATAACAGTAACCTTAGCAATAGAAAGCAGTAGGTTTTCAGAAGGCTCCATGTGTCAAATGTATTACTTGCTGATAGACTGTGCCTTCTTCTGAACTGAGCCCCTAAAGACAACCTGAAATGTGTAATGCCTTTTGCAGTATTTGTAAAACTAAGATTGCACCTTGATACTGAATTTACTTGAAGCATTAACAGCAGAACCAACAGAAAGCAATGGTTTAATTCCACAAATCCAGACATAAATTGCTGTATGTGATTAAGGAACAGTAGTCTTTAATGTTCTAAACAGGGTGAAAAAATGATAAGGATATTCAAAATATACTTGCTGTTTTGCTATTGGCCAATGGGTTTGTTTGTATTTTTTTTTTTTGTATTTCTCTAATATCATAAGTTGCCTACATCTTTATCCACATAATGTAACTCATAAACTCTACTTGTACTTACTTAATAGTCAGTAGTTGTGTGAAGTGCCTCTTTCGTCTTCATGTTTAGACTTGGATTTCTCATATTAGATTGCTCATAATAAACAGACAGCACTCCAGTTAAGCAAGTCCTAATCAAGCAGGCATCTACTCCCCCTCCAGCTCACAGTAGTAAGCCACTGGAACCAAGGAGTTATACTTTTCAAATGTCTCTGTAGCCAGCTTGGTTGAAATGACCATCCTGAGACAATGTTGCAATTTTTTTCATGTTCAAGGGCAATCACTTACTAATTAAACAATCTGCCACAATGTTTAAGAGATGTAGCTCTATAATGTTATCAGAGGCAAAACTCTTACGCTAAGCCACTACAAATAACAAGGCTGTCTGCAGCACAAATCACCACACTAAACCAGTTTCACACAACTCAGACCAAACACATAATTGTACATATCCTGAGGCTGTAGGAAGTAACTTACTTAAACCACAGAGGTCTCCTAAATGTAACTCAAGAAGCAAGTATACTCAGCAACTTCAGAAATGTCTATCAAAGGAAGCGGCCACTATAAGTCGCACAGACTCAGTCTAAAACCCCATAAGGCAAACCACCAAACACACCAATATCCTTGCCATGCATAAATCCATTATGAGACACACCAATGCACCTCACACCAGGCTGCGCAAAGAGACAGTCATGGTCAATTGCCTAAGGCATCAGGATTCACTACATCATGCATACATAAGACACAGTCATAATATATGTGGGTGTAAACTTTATTTATTTATTTATCATTTTGTTGACGGGGAAAGTCCGATTAGGACAGAGCATATTTTCAGCAGAGGCCCGGGGAGAAATGCTCTAGATGCATGTCTTTGGATTGTGGGAGGAAAACGGAGTATCCGGAAGAAACCCACGTGAACACAGGGAGAACATGCAAACTCCGCACATAAGGCACCCCAGCCGAGAATTGTACCAGGAGAACCTCTTGCTGTGAGGCAACAACATTAACCGCTGCACCACTGCACCACCCTGAAAATGAATTGAGATATACCTCCTTGGACTATATGAAGAGAGAGACATGACAGAGCTCTTGAAAAATGTGTGTGCAGCAGATATGAACTTGCCCTTAAGCAGTATTTTATCAGTATTTTATTTTTGCCCTACTTGCTAACACCCATGTACGCTAGTGCAACCTTTTAATGACCTAACTTGGCTAGCCATTACTGAAAGTGCCACTTATATGCATTTTAGTATGTAAAATTCTAAATGATAGCTACTGACCCCTCAGAAAAGAAAATTGCCAATTAAGGGACAGTCGTACTAGTGAAGGAATTCAAAAGCAACTTTATATCACTCAACTGTCTTCCATTTAAAGCAGTCAATCATGAACAAACCTTATCATGAACAGGCCTTGATCTCTTGAACAAATTACTAGCTGAAACTAGGTATCAAGGTAGTCTTACTAAGTTTACAAAGTCCTTTTCTGAGCACCTCTTACAGGAAGTTACTTGTAAATGCTTTGGAGATAATGGTAAAACTATTTAAAAGGGTTAAAATTGAAAAATGCTTATGGTCTGTCGACTGTTTTCCTTTGCCATTTAAATCTTCTTACTCTTGTATTCTCTTAGTCTCCAAGCCTGTCTCTGTAACCTCTAGTTTTTTATTTTATTTTTTAATTAGCTTCCAGTTTAATTTTTCTTTTCAAGAAAATTCAGTTGTAAAACTTTAAGAAGCAATTTATTGTAGCCAAACTGTTCTGCAACTGATGTAAATTGATAAAATCTAGTGTATACCTGCTACTTGTTAGAAATGCATAGAAATTATATAAGGTTTTACTTTATAAGAACAGTATAGTAACCGTATAAGAACTGTCTAAAGTTTTTCATCTCTGTAACCCTAACCATCTATCATATATATCTACAGTGTATAACTTATGTTTACTTGCACTGTTTATTGCCTTTGAGACTGTATCATGGCTGAGAAAGGCCTTTAGACCTGTCTACCTACCTGGTTACCAAAAAGTAAATAAATACATAAATAATAGGGCATATAAAATATTGCATGACTATAAGAATCAATGAAAGAAGGTTAGAAAAGATTGGGAAGAGAGAATGGAAAGGCAGTATACAGAGGAACAATGGGAGGACATCTGTACTGCTCCTAAGTATGCAGTAACGTCCAGAAAATTTAGGAGTTTTGCTTGGAAGTGTTTGCTTATGCATTTTTATACCACAAGAAGAGTTTTCCCTAGGTAGATAGAAAATGCTTCAGGTGTAATGGGAAAGACAGAAAGAGGGGTGATTGGAAGCATGTTACCTGGGAATGAAATGAGTTGATAGATTTTAAAAATTCCCCTACAGAATACTTTGTCAGAAATGTTGGGGGTGTAAATAGTTGTAACTAGGGAAATTATTCTTTTGAGCTGGGATATAGAATCTGTACTTCACAGACATAGTAAGTTACTAAGATTAATGGCTTGACTGCCAAAGAAGCAGCACACTTTAAAATGTTTTTAATAAAGGAACTTTATTATGGTTTGTTGTCACTTTTGAAAATAATGTCATGTTTAATGTTGTTGTTGTTTCTTTCGGCTTTTCCCAGTTAGGGGTCGCCACAGCGGAACTCCGGTTCGCTAATGATTGGCAGTAGATTTTTACGTGCCGAGTTGCCAGCTCTGACGCACAACCTTCAATGAAGGTACGCCCATTCACGCATGTCTCCACACAGAAGATGCTCTAGCTGAGAATCAATGTATCAATGTCATGTTTAATAAAGACATTAAAAATAAAATGTAAACATCTATAACAGAAGTATTAAATATTATAAAGGAGATAAAAGAAAGGAAGGTGAGATTTTTGGAAATGAAAAGTAGCAAGTTACATATGAATAAATGGAATTTGTGACAACAATACATAGAGAAATAATGCTGACGAGCAGGAGTTAGGGAGTTAGGAAGTGAGCAATATATGTGATGGAGTCAATGAAAATTCATAAAAAGAAAAGAGTATATGTATACTGAATGAAAATAATAAAGGACATGTTATTATGGTTTGTTGTCACTTTTTAAAAAGAATGTCATGCTTAATAAAGACGTAAAAAAGAGCCAGGTCATCATGGGAAGGGGATTCCAAGATCAGTCATATTAAAAACATTTTTAAAGTGTTTATAAGCTGCTGACAGTGTGAGTTCAACAACTATACCTTGATGGCAGCGACCCTACTGGCTTTATGGAATTAGGTCACTGTCGCTGTTCATTGTCAGATTAAACAACGATCTAGAAACCAACATGGAAGTTTTGCTGCATGTTACTCACTCTGCATTGTGTTTGCAGTTGGGCTGAAACAAAGCTCACAAGCTGTACATATCATAGATGACAGAGGAACTGCTAAAGAAAAGCAAATTGTTTAGCAGAAGTGAAACGAGAGAAAAAAAAAGAACAGGAGGAAAATATTCTGCTGCTGTTTGCCTTGTAGGTTGAAGGAATCAGACTTATTGTTCTTGTATGACTCTGATTAACTGCAGTCATTTTTGATATTTTACAGTTACATTGGTAGGCATACCTCTCAACTGTCCAAATTTTCATAGAATGCCCAAATTTTTTACTCATATTTTAGGTCTGCTCCTCATAAAATTTGTGGTTTTCTGACAAATATGAGGACTGAAGGACAAAATAATGACATATTTGAGTTTTAGACTTCATATCTTTCAGAAAATGCATACTAACAAAAATCATGTTATCCTAGCAACTTTCTGAGTTTGTAAGAGCAATATTTAAGATCTGTCCATATTTTTGGGTCTTTGTGCCCCTATTATTTAAGGCTTTGCCCAGATTTCTTGCTGTAAGAGGTTAAGCGTTATACTGGCAGGTGAATGTACCTGGTAAACTATACAGAAAATGTAGGTTATGAAGAGCCTTGTTTCCTTTACTCTTCATAGGACTGCACTTGCCAGAGTTCTGATATATTCCAAGAAGTGGCTATTTTTCTGGCAATTTGATAAACAGAATGTAAATGGATGGCTGATAACACAGGCTTCTGCTATTGTCAGTACTTCAGCTAAGATAAAGCAAAACAGAGTACATTGTCTGCACGTCAGCTAAGATAAAACAAAGTATGCTCGGCCCCTGATTTTTTATTTTCTGCTGGAAGCTCACACTACGGATGCCAAATTAAAGATGTTTTTAGCTACTTCAAAGCAGATCAGATAAGGAATGCCCCTGGCAAGGGAAACTATGTGATCCTTTTTCAGTAATGTTTCATTTTGTAGGATTGAGTAAAGAGGTTTTCTTGAATAAACCTAGTGCTCTAATTAATTTGCTGGATTCTCACTTTTGAAGTTCACATACCACAAAACAGATGGAGGCTAACCAGCTGTGAAAATACCCAGAACAAAAGTTGGGAAAGTTCTGTCAAAAGTAAATTCCAGTTTAACTTTTCAGTTTTCTATTATTATGACTGGTGAACAGTGAGTCCCTTATTTCCTTCATCAGTGCAGAGTAACAAAAAGTAACTACCAGATGGAAGATAAAGCACAACTATGAATAAAAATGTAAATGTTTTAAAGTCTCTGTTTAAATTAATGTGGGACCTTGGTCTGCATGCTGTTATATTTTAACATTTCCTGGAATAAAACTACTTCGGATGGAAGATAAGAACAGAATGCAGGAAACACAGCAGAAGGGTAAAAAAAATGTAGTGCAAATATAGCCAAAGTCGATACAAGGACTTTAGGCCATTAACAATACTGTTAATGTGCTACTATACATGCTATTAACTATTGGATACTGCCTATTCCACAAGTTACCTACTTTGAAAATCCCTCTTCCCTGGTGTGACATGTCAAATCCCCAAAGCCTGCTCAAAGTTATTTTATGTCCACATGCTGATCTGTTAATTGAAGCCAAGTTACCTGAGCATGACAGAAAATACAAGTTTCCAACAAAAGATTTTAAAGCTATTACTCGGGAATTAAGGCCCCGGCACCTTTGATGCAGGCAGCTATGTCCCTGCCCCCTCAGCTAATATAAGTACTTCCAAAATCAACAATATTCAGGGGTAAGTTGCAGTTCTTTTCATTATAAGCTCATCTTGTCTGTCATTACCATTACTGTCTGAATGGGCTTTGATGACCTGTTCTACAAGCAAATCTACAAATGCCAGTGCTAACCATCCACAAAATGTCTGTATGCACTGTGTGTTTTAACTGTGTAACTGTGCCACACTGTGTCTAAACTAACTGAATAAAGTGCCTGTTACACTCTGGCCCCCTATAGGTTCCTCCACCCCCTATACTGTCCATACTGTCCACAACACTCCTTCCAGACTTTTCTAACACACACCACAACCCACCTTCCCCCACTCCCATGTTCATACCTGTGTATACCACCCCAGACAACTCCACCCCACACACAAGCTAATAAGTCACACGCTGCAATTACTTTTTAAAGTTATTACTTTAATAAGAACCACAAAAAAATAAAAAGAAAAAACCCAAATGGACAAATGAAAACTGTCTTATTTAAATGGAGAGATGTATCTGTTTAAAAAAGAAAAAAAAAAAAAAAAGAAACAAAAAACCATGCAAAGCCATTCAGAAAAGGCAAACTGAAAAAAAAAATAAAATACACAACTGTAACACAGCTTAAACAACAACAACAAACATTGTACAAATTTCTTTCACAAATTCAAATGAATCATCAAATTAAACAAACATAAAAAAGTAAAAAAAGAGTAAAATTATGATTAAACATAAAGATTTGATGCTGCATCAAGATTGACGTTGCATCAGAGTTTCATTTTATTGAAAAGAGGATGCAAAGGATCTCTAATTCTACAAAACTAATCTGCTTGTTCTGCAGAGTAGTTTTGCAGTTTTTTCACCCACCCCTTTTTCCCTTGTCACCCCAGTTTTACTTACCCAAAGTGCTTTGTAAATGACTTACTTGCCTGCACAGGTGCTGCACAGTTTGCAGGTGTGAGGTGAGAGGTAAGGAAGTGAGAAACAAGAAGGTAAGGGTTGTTGAGTCATAAAAGAAAAAAGTATAAGTATATAAAAGTACTAAACCCAGTCCCACCCACTGAGTATGAGCCGGTTCACTCTTCATTAAACACACATTTAAACAGTAAGTCTTTATTAAAATCAACAGTCACTCCCAGGTAGACTGTACACTTATATAACACAATGAAATTTTGCATATTCTTTTACTACCTGACTTTTTGCATACTGACATACTTTTCCAAGTCTTTTGCTGTTCTGAACTGCAGTCTTGCCTTTTCCTTCTCTCTCTCTCTCCATATAAAAAATATCATGCATGCATATACATAGTTTCAACCAGAAAAAAAAAATTTCAAAGTTATGTGTGTAATGTAGAAGAGAAGAAGAGTTAAAAAAAAAAAAAAAAAAAAAAAGGTATATTTAGAACTAATAGAACACAGTAGTGCAATCACACTGCCAACAGGCAGGAAATGTGGATTAACAAGGTAGGGTCTAGAAAAATATATCACACCAATATGCCCTGGTGCATGTGTTCAGTTAAAGTGACTTCTGGACAAACTGTATCTCTTCACTTGATTTATCATATCTTCTATCAGATACACTTCTGTAACAAAGTGCTTAACCTATCAAAAAAAAGTTAATAGTAGGTTCTTTGACATTTTGTGACAGTATGTTCTTTGTATAGGAAGTAAGAAAAGGATATATCATAGGATCATAGATGTACACTAGGCTAAAGGCCACTGGGACCTTTATAGGTCTAGCCATGTATCTCACAGTTTTTTGAGCCTTAGAAGTTAAGAGCTATATGTAAACTAGGGTATAATTTACAGACTGTAGAAAGCACCAAAGTAGACAATAGAACCACCAGCTAGTAATCCACAGAAAATTTATTTTAAAATACACACTGACGTCTCGGCTCCACAAGCCTTCAAGGAGTATAACATTCACAAAAAGTTGCCTGCCTATATACACCTAGCAGTTATACAATTAATTATACAATTAAACATAATTGCTCACTTTCAATAAAATATTACACAAAAACCTCCAATTAATTTCATTGTTTAATCCCTTAGGGTACAAAGTACCAAACTTTAAAATATAGGTTGACTCTTTAAAAAGCAATTTATTTTTTAATTCATTTTCATCACACTATGTATAGATTTTCTCCAAAACTGTACCTTTCAAACCATTAATATTGTCGTTATGAAATTTATTAAAAGTGCACAGCTATTGCACTTTCCTCCCTCTTATTAAATATGTCCCTAACATGTTCTAATAATCTAGTTTTAAATGGTCTTTTTGTTTCTCCAATATAGAACTTGTTGCAAGGACATTTTAGGGCATACACAATGCCTTCAGTACTACAACAAAAAACATCTTTAATCTCAAACAATAAACCAGTGATTTTACTAAAATATTGAATAAAGTTACAAGCTTTAAACTTTTTACAACCAATGGTCCCTAATTATTTTATATTACTTTGTATTCCCATAGAGGGGGCTACCAACTTGGTTTTCACTAGTAAATCTCTAAGGTTTCTACCTCTCCTGAATGACATAATAGGGGCCCCTAATTTGTGCAAACATGGATCATTTATACATAAATATACTCCCAATAATACATTAATCATGTTTTAACTATGACACTAAAACTACTAAATGTGGTAGTAAAATATGTCTTCCTGTTTTTGAATTTTATTATTTATTTTATATCTTTGTATACATCTCTTAACAGTAGGCTATAAAATATATTCTTTTAAAAACTAATTCCAACATTCTTCCAATAATTCTTAATCACAACCTCTCATTTTAAATATGTTGATTGTATTGCACATTTCCCTTTTATAATCAAATTCATTATTACATAGTTTAAAACTACGAATAAATTCCCCAAAGGGCATGGAGTGAATAGTATGGGGCGGATGGCAACTATCTGCCCTTATATATTGTAGTCCACTATCAAATTTTCTATGGACGCTAGTCTGAAAGGTAAAGTTTTGGAGAAAATCTATACATACTGTGATGAAAATGAATTAAAAAATAAATTGCTTTTTAAAGAGTCGACTTATATTTTAAAGTTTGGTACTTTGTCCCCTAAGGGGTTAAACAATGAAATTAATTGGAGTTTTTTTGTGTAATATTTTATTGAAAGTGAGCAATTATGTTTAATTGTATAATTAGTTGTATAATTGATAGGTGTATATAGGCAGGCAACTTTTTGTGAATGTTATACTCCTTGAAGGCTTGTGGAGCCGAGACGTCAGAGTGTGTTTTAAAATAAATTTCCTGTGGATTACTAGCTGTTGGTTCTATTTTATAATTTACAGACTGCCTGTGTCCATTAGAGGTATAGGTGCTAGATCTGGAGTGAACTTCTAATTTCCCATCCACTGGTCCAGGTTATGCTTAAATAGAGTTAGGGAAGAACTCTGCTACACACAGATGGGAAGCCTGTTCAAGAGGAAGAGAATACTCTGAGACACATATCTGTCCCTCTACCATGTCCTGTGTACGCTGCAAGCAAGACTGAAAAGTTCTGATGCTACTAGTTTTCTGGATGTGCAAAAGGTCCATGAGAGCAGGATCCAAGGGTGTCTTGTATGCCAGGCACAGCTCACCTCTCAATAGTCTGTAGGTCTAAGGAGCTGGCAGATGTAAAGAAGGCTGTTAAGGAACATCACAGGTTTATAGTGACCTGGCATTTTCTCTGATGTCAATTCTTGGCCCAGAATGACACGTATCAAAAGTGATTAAGTGACAAACCAATATGAAACAGAAAGCCCTGTCTACATAGTCCTTAACAGAGAGTCAAATGACCCTCTTAAGCACAAAGTATCTGCATTCTCTTCCAGAGCTAGTAATAAAAAAAATATCAGCCAACCCTCTTAAGAACAGAGCGTCATTATTTCCTAGCAGGAGCCAATAATAAAAGTGTTGGTACTTTTGATCAGCAGTGGCTGTGAAGTTATCCGTGGTTGTACCAGAAGTTAGGAGAATTCCACACTAAACACTCAGTGGCTTCTCTTGATTCATGACCCTTGAAACAGACTGAATTGTGGCACATTCCATACTGCTGATGTAGTCTGGTTGAGCACAAGTCCAAGCACCACTTAAACACGAATGTTGGAACAAGCCAAACAATAAAAGACTTAAGGAATTAAACAATCTCAAGGTATGTACCATCTAGAAAGGAGATGCCTAAAGCAGGTGAAACAAAGACAAACTTATGAGTAGTGAATGACTAATAACTTTGGTTTTGTTACAGTAAGTACACAAAAATACACCTAAACCATTTACAAGCATCAGCAAAGTTCCTGGCTAGCATGTGCTCGGAACAACAAAAATAGCTGCAGAATCCCAGGTCAGACTGCTAATGTGTTAATAAAAGGAGAGTCACAGATACACAATTTTGCAAACTACAGTAGTGGTTATATCTATAACATCAAATGTTTCTAAAAGACCTCTGCCAACTACAGAAGTAGAACAAAGGATCATCATAAACAATTAAGACCACACTGCAGATTGAGGGGTATGGCATAAACCACCCAAATCAGATGCCTTGACTAAACCCACAGATATGACACCAGTGATTTTGCCAGCAATGATAAGTTAAGGATGGTATCACCAGACCACCAAAAATCATGGTTCAATAGCCAGAACAAATGTCATGCTCACCCACTGGGAAATCATACCAGATCAAACATTCTGACTCCTGCCCCAAACCTACTCCTTCTTCAAAACCTCTGTTAACAACTGAAGAGTAAGGAGGCAGGCATAAAGTTTCCAGTCTTACGAATAAGCATAGTTACAACACATTACCAGGCTACCTGTTCAGGGTGTAAAGACAACACTGAGAAATTTAAGTTTGTGGTATTAGAAGAAGTACCTAAAGACATTAGAGGTGGAGCATGGGAATCTAGATTGGAATTCAGGGAATTAACCTGGCAAACCAGATTAAATTCCAGTAAGAAGCCAGGGTTGAATGATTACATTTCCATGTCTAGTGTCCTAAAACTATGTTCAGCCAAATAATGATTAGTTTTTATAATGATAACTATGAGCATTTTAATCTAGTCCTATGTTTAATGTACGTTTACATTCATTACACTATGTTTTTCATAATGTTTTTTTAAACTGATGGAAAGTTTTTAATGTGATTGTGTGATCTATGTGTTCCTTGCAATTGGTGGTAATTTAAATATGGATTGTAGAGTGCTGTAATTTCATTTCTGAAGAAGTCCCTTTTCGATGGGATAATGTTCTAAACTCAGTTCATTAAAATTAAGTTATCCATACAGTGTTGGTTTGTGTTGTGCTCTCTTTATGCACTGGGACCTTGGTTCCAATATTTTATGGTAATTTGTAGGAGAACTCCACTCAAATGACAAATTTTTCTTTCCCTAAAGTGATTTTCCTTCCCTATAATTCAACACTGCAGACGTCACATACAGAAAAAGCATAATTTAATAATGATTCCATTTGTTTTATGTCTAAACTTATTTCTGTTTTCCTTTTCTTCCTGCATTTCATTACCTGTTACATCACAAAGTCTACTGAGAGTGGCAGAGTAATTAGGTAAGATCACTTATTCCAATGACACAGCCATTTGGAAAACAATGACTCAAACAATGGCATTTAAATTGCCTTCTCAGTCATAAATTGCAAGCATCATACCTCAGATAAACATTTTAACCTGGTCTGAACAAAAGCGAGGCTTTCAAGTTTAGTTTTCAGATGCAAAAAAAAAAAAACCTCACAGTTTATTTATCTGTACACAAATTAGTCGCCTTTCCATTTAATCAAACCCTGAGTGCCACAAAGAAGTACACTATTTTTATCTTGCCCTTCTTATTTTCTGTTAGTATTTGAGTTTGCATTTTTTCTATACTGTATTTTCTGTAGAAGTACCCACTTCTTCTGGTGTTTTATTACAGCATTTTTGCATTGCATAAAGTGTTTGGTTGAGACAAGTCAGTGAGTTGGGGAAGGAAAGATTAACATCAGAGACTCTAATCACAGTCTATTAAAATATGTGAATGCAATATAAACCATCTTAGCCAAAGTAACACATATTAATCACAAGGATCAGATTTGTCAAACTTCAGCACTGAATACAGTTGTTACCTTGAAAAGAACAATATACCCAGCTACATCTTCAAATCTGTCATTCAAACATTCATTAAACTGCAGTAGCAGAAATGGCCACTAATGAAAATCTAAGGAATCAAAGTAATTAAAAATGCAGATTGATGCTGGCAGCCAGAAGAAGGCAGTCATAGTACTGTCATTAGCTGCTGAGACAGAAAACTGCAGTAAATGATCCTTACATGTCTGTCCCTCTAAAATGACATCAGAAACGCAAAGGCATTCACTGTAAAACAAAATCACGCTTCCCATGGCAGCCATCTTCCAGGGCATATTTGGGTACAGCAAACAAGAAAATAATAACAACCACCTACTTTGTTACACAGACATTACTAATACAAAAAAGTTCAAGATATACTGAAAAATATATGTATTTTCAGGTTTTGTGTGCAGTTTTCCTTTAAATGCCAAGTTATCAGTTCACTGACTTATTGATGTATGCAAACAATACTATAAAAAACATTATGCATTACTGTACTTCTACACTTAAGTCAAATAATTCTCCCTGGGTATTCTATGTCTTTTAAGTATAAAAGCAGCTTTTTATTAACATTTCAAATTACCTGTGTTAAAGAGTCGATGCTCTGGCCATAACGTTTCACTACTGTTTCAGAAGAGCTGGATGTTGATGAACTCAACTCTTTCACAATTAATCCTAGCAAAGAAGAAAAAAGATAAGGTGTGAGGCTGGAAAATAGACAGTTATATCTGTGTGATAGTCAATGTCATAAAACTTTTTATCATTTGCTACATATAAAAAAATACCATCTACAGAATATACTGTGTGAGGCTTGTAGTTGAGACCATAGGTGTAGGTAGGTACTCATGATGTACTAGTTATGTTTTAAAAAGACTACATTGTATACATATACCATTAATATGAGGTAGGGTATGTGAAGGAAGGGAAATTATTTATTCTAAATTTTTGTACAGTTTTTCATATAAAACAAATTCACATACATTAAAAACAAGTACACAGACAAAAATTGCTGATAATCAGTACCACACAATCTTGCAGTAAAAAATTTAACAAAAACAATCACTTATTCATGGCATTTTACATACATAAAACAACCCATGTATGTTCATCGTATTATACTACACAGTCTGCAGAATGTTAAACACTCACCAGTTCACAGCTCATAGCTGGAGGAACAAGCTTGTTTTTACACGGCTAACTGCTCCATATGTCAGTAATCAACAAGGGAAGGATCTCAGTATCACTGACTTCCCAATTTAGTTTGAATCTTATGTG
This sequence comes from Protopterus annectens, assembly GCF_019279795.1. Taxonomy (NCBI): domain Eukaryota; kingdom Metazoa; phylum Chordata; order Ceratodontiformes; family Protopteridae; genus Protopterus; species Protopterus annectens. The sequence continues at coordinate 636,069,884 of NC_056737.1, read as the reverse complement.
CAAAAGGGCTTTAAATTTTGTAGAAATTAAGTCCTATAATGATGTGAAGCAAATCAGCTGAAACGTGACAGCCATGTGCATTGCAGAACAGGGTCTGCCACCACTGTATTGTCTTGATGCTTCCCCAAAATGATTCACATTAGTTCTGGATAAGAAACAGAGAAAGGAACAGAGTAAGAGTGTGTGTGTGTGTGTGTGTGTGTGTGTGTGCATGTGCGCGTGTGTGTGCGTGTGTATGCAGTTGTGTGCATGTGCATTTGTGTTTGTGCCTGCATGCAAATGCACGTGTGTCAATTTGTTTCCACTTGCATGTTATTGTGACAGTCTGAATGTTTCCTTATGAATCCATTTAGTTCATCCCACAGATCAATGAAGTAAAATATAACTTGTGGGATAAAAAAAAAATATTATATAAGGGCAAGGTGAAAATCAGCATGGAATCGAATAACAAAAAGGTTAATAAGTGGTGTTTCAAAGGAAGGGTGCACTATTTACAGGACTAATCAAACAGTATGAAGATAGGGAAACTCTAGATTCCAAATGCTCTGTTGCTGGGGTGGTTACACACAGAGTATCAGTCACTGTAAATTACTGTAAGAAAGTAACAGCTAAGTAAAGGGTAGCCATAATGGGACCTGCCTTATAAATTAGGCTTGAAATAAAAGCAGTAGATCCGATCAAGAATCGAAAGATATTGAATGACTCAAGCCATAGAATTTTTATACAAGCAAATCCATCTATATAATACAGAACTACTGAATTTATTACCCTTTCTGACATCTAGAAGAAAGAAAGAACACTGTTTCAAAAATACTTGTACTTCTCAGATTTAGAACAGGGCATACCAGCAGCAAGAGCAAGATTGCTTGGCGTAATACTGAAAACACAGCCAGAGGGTGTCGGTCAGTGACAAGCTATAAATAGCTACACACTCATGCACAGTTTTGTTATAGTAAAAATAATGCATTCACTCTTTTAAACATCCATTTAATGACCACCCAACTAGCACCTTTAGGACAGCATTACTGTATATGTATAGGTGTCATTCACATGTTCGAACAATTAGCTGTTTGAATGCAGAAGTGACTGGCAAAAGACAGAATATGTCAAGATTGAAAATTCCTGGTCTTATAGGTTCATTGGTTTATATTAACCTAACAACCACCAGGGTCTTTATAAGCCTAGCTGTGCAACCTAACCAAGGTTTGTCCCCGAGTTCTTTGGGCACCTATATGGTGGAGTATGTTAGTAAAGAGGTAGCTAAGGATTATGTGGGGGGATATGTTAGGGATTAATTTACTTATTAATGACCTCTGTCCGGGGGCCAGACCAGGGATAAATCTATGACTTCCCATGCAGTGACCAGGGTTCCTTTTGATTAGGGTCAGGGATGAACTCTGTTTAACGTAGATGGAGAGCTTATTCCATAGTGCAGGGATTCTTTGAGAAACATATCAGTGTCTCCAGCATGTTTTATTTATGTCACAGGCAAGGTCCTTGGATCTAGTGTTTCTGGTGCTCTTTGTTTATAATATGTGCAAGAGATCCATCAGAGCTTGATCTGATGATGCCATAGATCACCCCTCAGTAGCCTGTAGGAGACTAATTCCAAAGTACAGAGATAGGGTCTTGAGGAGATCTGTGTAGGACAGGGTATTCCCTTGGATTCTCCTGGTGATGAACCTTTGAGGCTGTTCCAAATGTTTCAAATTTCTGGGTAGATATATGCTAAAGGGGGCATTGTACCCAATGATGGGCTACAACTTCCTTGGACCTGGATGCTATATCCTTGCTTATGAGTTGGGTGATACAGAATGATTTTCTTAATATCTTGGCTATGTGTTAGTCGAAGGCCAGAGTACTATCTACATATGTTCCCAGATCCCTAACTATCTCTGGGGTGTTTTATCAATGGAATGATTAGCTTGGTAAATGATTTCCAAAATGGTACAATAATATATTTCTTCATGTGGAGTTTTAATCCATGGCTTTTGCACTAGTCATTTGTTTTTATTATTCCCACTTGTGGGATGTTGCCGTCATGGGGAGAATCTATCATAGCTTCCAATTTACAGTCATCTGTAAAATTGGTGAGCCAAAGGTCTTTGACATTACCCTTTACTTCTTAGAAGTAGCTGCCAAACAGGATGGGCCCAAAACGGAAGCCTGGAGTAGTCCGCTGCTGACCAGTCTCCTGGTGGAGGTGGTCTCACTGATCCTGACGTCTTGGGTCCTATCTGTGAGCAAGCCAGCCAGCCAGCAATCCAGTGAGTTTTGCAGAGATTTATGCCTGGTTCTGAGAGTTTGTCAACAATACCTACGTGGGTATTGTACTGAATGCCTTGGCCAGGTTACGGTAGGTGATATGCACCATTTTCCTCTTATCAATAGCCTGGGTGACCTACTTGAAGAAGACTACCAGGTTGAGTAGGCATGACCTGCTCTTAACCTTTCATGTATGAGATTGGTGTACATCAGAGACTGGGAAGTTGCTCTTTCCCCACTGTTGTGCAATCTTGGAGTTCATAACATTTAAGTAGAGGTGGTGTGGGAGAGCAGGGAGGCTTGCCTTCCAGCAAAAAAAAAAAAGTTTGCTTTTTTTTTTTTTTGAGTACTCTAGTTTTGATGACTTTTTTGACTACTACATACTCCAATGTTTATGTTTTTGAGCACTTAATGCACACCCAGATTCATATATTGAAATTCTTGTGCTTATTATATCATATAAGGAACTGTATGCCCTTATCCACTAACAAGGTCATCTAACACCTCTGTCATCTAAGCTGAGTTACTAATGCAGGGAATATGATATTACTAATACTATGATATTACTAATACTATGTTTTCAATGTATTTTATGTATTAGTCTGTAGGTATTTATGTATTTTTTAACCATCATGTTTTAGAGGAAGTGATGGCATCAGGAAATGGGTTGGGATTCGAACACACGAATCTCATTGGATTTAGTATGCATTCACTTCTATATAAATGGTATTATTAAATTCATTGTTTGTTCTGATGAAGTCTAGTGTTACTAGATGAAAGCGCTAAACCTTTAAACCTTTAATAAATACTGTGTATTATTTTAAGTTCCAGCGTTTTTGTGACTCCAGTCAGTAGCTAGTGGACCAGATTTATTTTGGATAGTATTAAAATGTCACAGTAGGAATCTCTGATGTCATAGAATGACAAGCAGATAAATCCTCCACCGAATCTTCTGAAATGCAAGTAACCACTGTAGAGGGTCTATATTACAAGCTTGAATGCTTATAAGAGCAAACTTAAAGCTGTAAACATTGAAACCACTAAATAGCGAAGACACGGAACAGCAATTTTTTTTTTCCAGGGGAAAAAATTCACTGGGCCATTTTCGGGACTTTGCCATTTCCTCCACTGTGGTGCATTCTCAGAGTTGGCATATTTAAGTAGGAGGGTGTGGGGGGCACAGCCCCTACATCGGGTGGTGTGGGTGGTGAAGCCCCCCCACTTTATTTTGTGTTTGCATTTGTTTTTTCTTTTTTTTGCGGAGCAGTGATTTTTTTCCCTGGAAAAAAAAATCGCTGTTCCGTGTCTTCGATGTTTACAGCTCGATAAAAAAGCATTCACTCTTTTAAGCTTTCAAACTTATAATATAGACCTCACTGTAGAGATGAATAACTAGGCATGATAATTACCACCAATGTTTTTTAATGAGAAAACATAACATATACTAAGTGTTTTCATCCTTCTGTATTTTTAACATGTTTTTCTTCAGAGTATATTTCATCCACTAACCAATACCATTTAAATACTTGAAAGAGCAATTCACAACTGCTCAAATATGCATATCATTAATATTAATAATCTTAAACCAATTATCAAACAATCTTAAAAACACATTAAATGTTAAATTCTAAATATTAAATACATAAATCAAATTTCCACTCTAAAATACTGTATTAATAACACTGTAACACTAGAAAGGAATAAAATGTCTATTGAATAAGAAAAGCTGGAAATACATCAAATGTTGCCCATATAATATACAATTAATACAGAAGTAATCATCAACTGTTTCAGTTGTAAAATTGTTATAATATTAACATTCACCTATATATTATTTGATCTAATTTTTAATAAGCAATTCAGTGAGAGGCTATCATTAAGACTTGGTGGGTGATACACATTTAACCTCATTTGCCAAATTAATTCTTTATACTCTAATAAATTTTCACTATCACCAACTCTCACATTGAAGATAACTATCAATAATAAAAAAAGAACCTTATTAAAATCTGTATAAACTATCGAATAAGGCATTGGTTGTCGTTTTATTTTTAACATCCTTCAAGTGTTCAAAAATTCCCTCTTTGAACTTTCTCTTAGTTTTTCCAACATAAAAGGTGGGACAACAAGCAAGGACCATCACGGAGGTACCTGCCACCATTACAACTGCCACACTTGGACATTTCTGACCTGTATCAGTTGTTGCACCATTCTATCTCTTTTTCTAGTAGTTCTTTTAAGTTTTCACCTCTACTAAATGTAAACTGCGATGTATCACTGATTTTCTGTTTCAACTCACCTGTAAAAATCAAATTTTAATTAGTTGTCATGATGTTAACAATGCAGTATGCATTCTTATTATACAGAATCACCACAGCACTGATTTTAGAGACTCCTTTAACTTGCATAGAGCTAGTATGTGTGACAGTTAACGAGGTATCTTTACTCAAAATAGGAGTGAAACGTTCACATCTACGATTAGAAATAACTACCTTTTCTTTATCCAAAATGTACTCAGGATAACCCCTTTCCCTAAACCTACTCATCAAATTTTCCATCTCCATTTCAAAATTATTTTTGTCCATAATGTTTGTTGGAACATTAAAGAGGCTGATTTCTTGATAATTTTTTTTTTCCTGTTTATTGTTTCCATATATTTTATATTGTCCATAATCATGCTGGACAGGCATACCACCTGTCCTTTTACTATGCTCTTTTTTTTTTTTTAAACGAAGGATGGCAACTACTATTTGGTTTGATAGTTGGTTTAAGATTATTAATATTTCTGATATGCAAGTTTGAGCAGCTGTGAATGGCTGTTTCAAGTATTTAAATGGTATTGGTTAATGAATAAAATATATTCTGAAGAAATCCATGTTAAAATATGAAAGGATGAAAGCGTTTAGTGTACGTTATGTTTTGTCATTAATAAACATTGTAAAACATTGGTGGTATTTGTAGTAATCAAAGTGCCTGGTTCTTTACCTCTACAGTGGTTATTTGTGTTTTTAGTGATCTCTGATGCCCTGTCTTGTCCCTGCATACTAGGTCCACTACGAATAATCATGCCTTGTTTAATCGGCACACAATTATTCAGAAACAAAACAGCTAAAACCTAGGGAGATTACTAGTCAAAATAGCAGCAATCTTAAGGTTGCAAAACCTACACAAAAATAACATCAACATTTTTTGCAGCAGGGGCAAGCCTTCCTGCACCTCCCAATGTGTGGGCAAGCCCCTACACCCCAAACATCTCTCTTTCTCTCTCTGTATGTATGTATTTATATCTATATATCTATATCTCTCTCTCTTTATATATATATATATATATATATATATATATATATATATATATATATATATATATGTGTGTGTGTGTGTGTGTATCTATCTATCTATCTATATATATATATATATATATATATATATATATATATATGTATACACATATGCCCCACACCCCAAAACTATACACATATATGTACAGACACATAACCCCCACACCCCTGCTAATTATATATGCCAAGTCTGAGATTGCACTACAGTGAGGAAAGGGCAAATTTCTCAGTACCTATTTTACATTTATCTTACACAAAGCAACTACCAGCATGTACGATCAGCTGAATGTTGATCCATTGTGTTGTACTAGCAGTTCTCTGTGCTCAACAAGTTACCATTCAACAACTTTTCGTACACCTGTACACAGCTATATATATATATATATATATATATATATATATATATATATATATATTTATTGAATCCTGGATTTGCTGTCGTGCATTTAGCACATTGGGCAATGAACGCCCTTCAGCACTCAAAAAATGAATCCTTATCAGCCTGGATTGACAACAAATTGAAACACCTGTTAAACAAGGTTGACCATGTTATAAAGGATTCATGGCACTGTTTAAACAGGTTGGCTAGATTTAGGAATACAGAAGAATTTGAGTATAGTTTTCTGACAGTTGATGTTGTCAATTTGTTATCCATGATCCCGCATGAAAGGGGTACCGAAATGTTTCAGAATAGTATTGTCAGTTTGGGGGTAACTGACATGGTAACAGTTGAACTATTGATTGATTTTATGGGGGTTGTCTTAAAGAATAATTTTCTTACATTTGAAGGTGAAATTTTTCATCAAATAGCTGGTGTGGTGATGGGGGCTAAATGTGCCTCCATTTTCGCCAACCTTGCGTAATTGGACTGGGAAAAAGAGTGTATTTTAAAAACGCATTATAATGAAATAATTTTGTCCTATAGTAGATTCCTTGATGACATCCTCATTTTGTGGAAGGGGGATGAACAGGAAGCTATTGAATATGTGGAATACCTTAATGGGACCACTGACTTCTTGAAATTTACCAGCACATGGGACAAAAATCAGATACATTTTTTTGGATATCAGTTTATCAAATAATGCCAATACTTTACAGAGTACAATTTATAGGAAGGCTTCCTATTCCAATATTTTGTTGTATTTCACCAGCAACCATCCACATTTTCAAAAATGAAGTGTGATCAAAGGACAGATGGTAAGGGTGTCAAGACTCATCAGTAATGATGACGTTTTCCACCGAGAAATTAACAATTTGATAGGAATGTTCTTGGAAAGGGGTTACCCTTTAAAATTATTAATAAATATCAAAAAAGAAGTTATTAAAAAGAGGGAATCAACTTTCACACCGATTTTACTGTCCAATTGGCAGCCCATCAGTAAAGGTTTGATCCATGATAGTAGCAAGACCAATGCTATGGTTCTAGAATACAGTGGTGTTAGTTCAAAAGTTGTTGATATTGTTAACCAATGCTGGGAATTGTGTTTCCACCAGGAGATGATAGCTATTTTAGGAATGAAACCACAGGTAGTTTTTAGCAGGGGGAGGAATGTCAAAAACATCTTGGAAAGGAAAATTAACATTCCAATGTATGAATCTTGTATGTCCAAATGTGGAAATTGTAGTCTATGTAGGTATATAAATGACAGACCTTATGTCTATATTCAAGGGAGTGATAATTCCACTCAGTGTCCTGGTAGATGCAATTGCTGTACTACATATGTGGTGTATGTGGCTACTTGTTTATCCTGTCCCTGCTTCTGCGTTGGTAAAACAATTCGGCGGTTAAGGGACAGGATAAGTGAACATGTCAGGGCTATAAAGAATAAGGACATCCATAATGCTCTCTACATACACTCAGAGAAATGTATCAATTTTAAAAAGTTTGTGTTTTTTGTTATAGATAGGGTTTCCATTAATGAACGAGGTAGTGACATGAATTTAATGTTGGAATGTAAGAAATCCCTCTGGCAACTAAGGTTAAATGCATCTATGGACCCTGGTCTGAATGATTTTATTTCTATCAAGCCATTTTTGAAAATCAGGCATAATCAAACTGTTTAAACATAAAAGATAATATAGTAATATTTTAAATGTAATACAGAGTTTAGTATTTTATTATACATTTTTTAGAAAAATGTTACTTAATATTCAATGTATTTGTATGAATTTGAGTAATTTGATATAGTACTGCCTTTTTAAGAAATTGTTTAAGCTTAATATGGAGGGTAGGTGTTTGAATTTTAATTTGATTTGTATTACAAAAGCAGTATGGGTAGAATTTTGAACAACTCTGAAGAAGCCTTTTGTTGTATTGGCGAAAGCGCTTAGTTGTTCGACCTACAAATAAACGGTTTACTTTACCGGTTTTGGTACGTGTGTTTGTTATTTTGCCCTTCAGCACTCATTTTCATAGCAGGTATAGGTTTTACAGGGTCAGGTCCTCAGAGGGTGCACCACACACACACACACACACACACACACACACACACACACACACACACACACACACACACTCACACACACACACACACACACACACACACACACACACACACACACACACACACACACTCACACCTAGGGCCAATTTAGAGTGTCCAGTCTACATACTGCATGTCTTTGGAATGTGGAAGGAAACCAGAGCACCCAGAGGAAATCCACAAGAACACAGGGAGGATATGTATACTCCATACAGAAGGCACCCCAGGTGAGAATCGAACTGGAGAACCTATTGCTGTGAGGCGATACTGTTAACCGCTACACCACTGTACCATTCTCTCTCTCTTTATATGTATATATATATATATATATATATATATATATATATATATATATATATATATATATATATATATATATATATTGGACAAATTAGTCTGTAATGTGTGAACTGCAACACTTTTAAATGTATTGCTGCTGCTGCTGCTGACATATTATAATTATATAAATAAGTATGGTTTACTTTCAAACTTATTGCTTCTTGTGTTAAATGTGACTACAAGTTCTTGCCAACCTTTTAAAACTTTTATTAAACTAATAATAATATTATAAGTGATGAATGGAAAATCTAGTCTAATCTAATTTGCCAAATGAGTCTAGTCTCAAGCTGCCTAGTCTCCCAGTCACCCCCCCCCCCTTTGGTCCTGAATCACCTTTTCCAGTACAAAAAATTTTAGGGACATTTTGCTGGCTTTGGCATAAATCATCAAGACAACTCCAGTAGATGTACAAGAATGGTGACCATTAGCTTTTAAGGTGATCTTACGAGATGGTATGTTTACATGGTCATCTTGTAATATGTAAGTACATTGGTGACATCTACCACAACTATATATATGTCCACTACATAATTTTGAAAGTTCAAAATCCCGAGCATCAAAATGCAGATGCTCAGATGCTTGAGATTTTAAAATCTCAAAAAAACAAACAAAAAAAACACACACACACAAAACAGTCCAAACTCACGTGCGCCCCCCCACACCCCCCGCTACTTAAATATACAAACTCTGAGATTGCACTACAATGTAAAGAACAGGAAAGCTCCCGTTCTGCATTGTACGGCGATCTCCATTATACACTTTTGAGATTTCAAAATCTCGAGCATCTGAGCGTTGGGATTCTGATGCTCGAGATTTTTAACTTTTGAAATTGTAAAGTGGACCCATATACACACACACACACACACATATATATATATATATATATATATATATATATATATATATATATATATATATATATATATATATATATATATCCCCACACACCAAAACTTAACCTGCTAGCAAAATATTATTATTAAATATAGTTTATATATAAGAGAAACCTGAGTAGCAGCAAAGTATGGAACTTCTGAGTTGTTACTGGAGGTTCTATCATTTGAATCAGTGAAATATTCTTCTATACAGTATTAATCTACTAAGTCAGTTTATCCAGTCACAGACTATTTTTCAAGCCAAAATAGCTTTCTTATCCATTCACACCATATTTTTCAGTCCATAATAGCATACAAACACAAAAGTACATGGTGACAATTTGCAACTGTACATAAGTCTGAAAAAAAGGCTATTTGGGATAGTGCAGTTCCAGTTCATTTCACACTTTGAAAGTTTGTTTTAGGGAGATATGTTTCATTTGAATGGGTATGGGGGAAAGAAACAGAATTTGGAAAGGGCTTTAAAATTAAGTCCAAGTTTTATTTCTGTAAAACACCAAGAAAAGCAGAAGGAACAAGGCCCCACATTGCCCGTTGTCATAAGTGATGAGATTTTGGTGACTCTGGTCCAATTGTGCCATAGTTTAGCTGTTTCAGAAAAACTCAGTCTTGCTTTATGATTCAAACTGATTTACTGAACAAAGTGCAGCGGAAATTCTACCCTGTAATGACCAGAGGTGTCAAAATTAGAAACCTGAAGCAAACAGATGAGACGTGAATTAAATTTCTTCTGTTAATAAAACACATCTGATTTTCCCTTTACATTTTTCATGTTAGAGATTTAGTATTTTGAAGGATGAGCTAATGTCATCTCAGCTGTTGCAGTTACATCAAAGGACAGTGGAGAAACTAGGTTATTCAGTATGAATGCAATGGATAAATTACTTTTAAAAAGTCTTACAGATCCACATCTCAAGTTTCTCAAACTAAAATTAAATGTTAAGTCACTAAAATTGATACTTTATTATGTGGGAACATTAGAATGAATCCATCAGGCTTTCATAAATCAGGCAATGAATATGATTGCAGGTCAAATTACTCAGAGTAACCCAAGCATTTCATAACACAGGTCACTCTGCAGACAGTCCCAGGTCATATAAGACTACTTTAAGTGATGTAATAAAAAGCACTCACTTAAACATCTGCTCTATCCCCCCAGAAAACTTTACAAAGTTGTATTATCAAGACAATTTAATTTGCATTTAGTTTTTTTTTTACTGATTTTTGATACCACTTTTTTGCCTGTTGTACATACACAACTCAATGACATAAGCAATGTAACTTCCTCCATTTAAAGTACCAGTTTGTGGGTCCATTGTAAAGGGCAAGTGAACTGTGTAAGGCAGATGAATGACATATTGTACCCTTGGCGGTGGTGGCACAATTAGAGGAATGATTAATTAAAGGAGATATGGCACAAACTTCTGCACTAAACTTATATTACTATTGTTTTGTTGATCTATATTTGCCTTTTCCACTACTGCAGTCTTCAAGGTTTGTGTTTTCCCTGGCTAATAGTTTAAAGGTTATACAAACATGACTCAATATCAATTGTTTGAAAATCAATGGTAACTCCTGATATTCCAAGACTTGCTATTGTAAGTGATGGACTAATTACACTGAATGACAGAAAATGCAGAGTTGCATATAATGGCCTGAAACTACAGTTTCTCAGAATATTCCCTGTTCTCTGATGTATGGCGATCTTAGAGTTAGTGTACATAAGTTCAGGCAGCAGAGGGGGCTTGTCTCCCACATCAGGGGTTGTGAGGTGCTTACTGCTCTGCAAAGAAAAAATTTAAACGAGAATGGCAATGTTCAACATTCACTGTTCTCCCATTTTAATGTTCAACATTCACTGTTCTCCCATTTTAATGTTCAACATTCACTGTTCTCCCATTTTAATGTTCAGCATTCACTGTTCTCCCATTTTAATGTTCAGCATTCACTCTTCTCCCATTTTAATGTTCAACATTCACTGTTATGCCATTTTAATGTTCAGCATTCACTGTTCTCCCATTTTAATGTTCAACATTCACTGTTCTCCCATTTTAATGTTCAGCATTCACTGTTCTCCCATTTTAATGTTCAACATTCACTAATGTTCAACATTCACTGTTCTCCCATTTTAATGTTCAACATTCACTCTTCTCCCATTTTAATGTTCAACATTCACTCTTCTCCCATTTTAATGTTCAACATTCACTGTTCAACATTCACTCTTCTCCCATTTTAATGTTCAGCATTCACTCTTCTCCCATTTTAATGTTCAACATTCACTGTTCTCCCATTTTAATGTTCAACATTCACTGTTCTTCCATGTTAATGTTCAACATTCACTGTTCTCCCATTTTAATGTTCAGCATTCAATCTTCTCCCAATTTAATGTTCAACATTCACTGTTCTCCCATTTTAAAGTTCAACATTCACTGTTCTTCCATGTTAATGTTCAACATTCACTGTTCTCCCATTTTAATGTTCAGCATTCACTGTTCTACCATTTTAATGTTCAGCATTCACTCTTCTCCCATTTTAATGTTCAGCATTCACTCTTCTCCCATTTTAATGTTCAACATTCACTGTTCTTCCATGTTAATGTTCAACATTCACTGTTCTCCCATTTTAATGTTCAGCATTCAATCTTCTCCCATTTTAATGTTCAACATTCACTGTTCTCCCATTTTAATGTTCAACATTCACTCTTCTCCCATTTTAATGTTTAACATTCACTGTTCTTCCATGTTAATGTTCAACATTCACTGTTCTCCCATTTTAATGTTCAGCATTCACTGTTCTACCATTTTAATGTTCAGCATTCACTCTTCTCCCATTTTAATGTTCAGCATTCACTCTTCTCCCATTTTAATGTTCAACATTCACTCTTCTCCCATTTTAATGTTCAACATTCACTGTTCTTCCATGTTAATGTTCAACATTCACTGTTCTCCCATTTTAATGTTCAACGTTCACTGTTCTCCCATTTTAATGTTCAGCATTCACTCTTCTCCCATTTTAATGTTCAACATTCACTCTTCTCCCATTTTAATGTTCAACATTCACTCTTCTCCCATTTTAATGTTCAACATTCACTCTTCTCCCATTTTAATGTTCAACATTCACTGTTCTTCCATGTTAATGTTCAACATTCACTGTTCTCCCATTTTAATGTTCAACATTCACTGTTCTCCCATTTTAATGTTCAACATTCACTGTTCTCCCATTTTAATGTTCAACATTCACTGCTCTCCCATTTTTCATACTTTCTTGCTAATTCCAGAGCTTGCATCAGTGAGTCTTGAAATTACAATAGGGAGGAAAACTCAACACCTTATAAACTGAGGCCATGATAATTCACACCACTTAGAGAGATTTATTTGCCTCTCCCCTACCTAACTTCATGCTGGTGATAAGCCTAAGTTTGTTAATAAGGGATGTAATCTGGGTGTTATTTTGGATTCTAGGCTGACATTCCAGGATCAAGTGTCAGCTGTTGAGAAATAGTTATATTTCTGTTTGAGAAACATTTCAAGAACTAAGCACCTTTTATCTCAGGCTGACCTAAATGGTCATTTATGCCTTGGTCTCCACTTGGAGGGACTACTGCAATGTCCTATAGCTGGAGCTCCCTCACGTCAAGCTTGATTGTTTACAGATGGTGCAGACCTCTAATGTGGGGCTACTAACTGGAATATTTCATTACCAGTACGTCATGCTTCCTCTTCACAGCCAATACTAGCTTCCGATCCATTATAAAATAACATCCAATATTCTGATGTTAGTTTGTCTACTCATGATACAAGTCCCTTTTACCTGAAGAATTTGGTTGGGACATACTGTCCTACCTGTGTTTTGGGCTTGGCTTCCCAGGGACTGCTAATGGTTCCAAAGGTTTGCAATGAAACTCCTCTAATTTTTATCAGGCTTCTCACCTGTGGAATCTACTACCATGGTAGCTTCAGCACTGTCCATCTCTGGCTGGTATCTGAATGTCATTTAGAATACATGGTTTTGAAACATTATTTGATGAGTTGGAATGATCTCAATATTTCTTTTTAATTCTGGTGGCCTTACCGTTTGTCTATTGATTATATTATTTTTTTGTCTAATTGTTATTCGTTCTACTGTAATTCACTTGCTTCACCTGATGTAATGGTGTTTTTGTAATAAAACATCTTAATAAAGGTGAAGGTGAAGTTGGGTTCTATCTTTCCATTTCAGTCTTCAGTTAAGAAACACAGTGATATTTCAGGGCACAGTGACTACTTTTGCATGTCCACAATCCAAGTAATAAATAATCTGAGAGTATAAAGATGGCCAAACATGGTTTAATTCACCTATGCTGTTCAGAATACGTGACTCCTCATAAAAGTATGAAATGTATTGCATTTGGCAAATTTCATAGAACATAGTGTGTACTTTTGATCATGTCTTCAGCTCCAACTTACACAGCACAATGCCAAGTATGCTTCACCTATACTTACCAATGTATATATGTGTGTGTGTGTGTGTGTGTGTCTGTGTGTATCTATATACGTATATATATATATATATATATATATATATATATATATATATATATATATGTGAGTATATAGACAGATAGATATGGGTACGTATCACTTCACCTAAAACTCATTTCACCAAAACTCATTTCACCAGGACCACATCACCTAAAACTCATTTCACCTAAAACTCATTTCACTGACAAGTAGTACAATAAGACAGATCAAAGGTATATGTCCTTTTCCCCACTGTAGTGTGATCCTGGTGTTAGTATATATAGTAAGGGGGGCTGAGGGGGGCTTTTACCAAATAATGTAAAACAAAACCAGACAACATAAAACCCTACACCCCCCTAACTATATATACTAACACCAGGATCACACTACAGTGGGGAAAAGGACATATACCTTTGAGTTGCCTTATTGTACTACTTGTCAGTGAAATGAGTTTTAGGTGAAATGAGTTTTTAGGTGAAATGAACTATAGGTGATTTGTTGTAGGTAAATTGACTTTAGGTGAAATGAGTTTTAGGTGAAGTGATACATACCCATATATATATACACACCAACACATGTGCACTCATACATTCTATGTTCTAGGACATGTTGAAGGCAGGACTTGTCTAGCAAAACAAAACAACTTCCTTCCTGGCCGGTCCACTTTGGATAACTGCAAAATGACTGCTCTCTTAGCTTCCACTTTGAAACAAAACAATCACAGTACCCTCAGCTAATTCAACAATGTTCAGTCCACACAGCCCCATCCAGGGTACAAGCTGTCTTTCGAAAACAAGAAAATCCGAGGTTGCAGGCTTCTCTCTGTCTCAGTTTCTAGATCTAAACCCAGATTCTTAAAGTACACACTGCAGTTTAATGTCAACTGTGCACTCATAATCCACACTTCCTACAAATGGTCTCCCAGATAAGGACCTATCTATTTAGATAATGTTTTCAGGCAACCTACTATTATGCTAACTGCTATGAAAATATTCATATACTATGGTAGATTTAAAGGTATATTTTCCAAACTCAACATGCACTTTTAAATACATACTACAATCAATATGTTATAATTACCTCCATCCTAGCACAAAAACAAGGGTTTGGACTCATAATAATGGGCTGAAGGCCCTTAACAAGCCATTAGTATTTCTGTTGGCTAGGTGGGGCCTGTGGGTTACTGTATACTTAAAGGGCTGTAGGGATAGTGTCCACAGCCACAAATTCGTATTACCATCAGTTTCGTTCATTACAGAAATGCCTCATTACTATTGGGTAGGAGTAACAAGACAGGGTTGTCCGATTTTAAACACAGTTTTGGTAGTACTGATGACTTAATATTCACTATTAATTTTTTGCTCTCAAGTTTTTCACACCTACAAATATTCATAGATAAAAAACACATTTCTTGAAAAAAATGTATCAGGGAACTGCTGTGGTTAATTCATTACACTTTGACACTCAAATTACCAACATGAAGCAGTATAGACTTTGTTTGTAACTCTTTGTAATATGTACTATATACTATTCACACTTTTTTTTTGCTAAAACTTTGTTTAGTACCTTGTTTAAAAAGGGACTACCTGATTCTATAAATAAAGAGAAATGTCTCTCTTTGATCAGGTTTCTTAAAATAAATAGTTCATTAAGTTTCCTGGCCAGAATACTGCTATAGTGTTCGTAGTTTACTGTTGGCATGATATCAAGTTAAAAGGCAGTTTTCCAGAATATTCCATAATCAGAAGGAGATGCTTGTGAACTTGACCTTAGCTTTGATCAGATTTCATAAATGCTGGCCACAGCTATGGAGATTTCTGTTTCTTACTCATGCTGTGCTTGCCTGAAACAATTTCATGCATCAGAATAACAAAGTATGACAGCAATGCTCTAAAAACAACTCACCCGAATGTCCATTAAACTGCCTTGACATCAGCATGTCCTCGGTTATGTGAATGCACAAATCTGGGCTGACCTCCAAATCTAGGTCACTCATCTGCTCAAGTTCGTGGGGGTCATCAACCAACATTTCTATTTCTATTAAAAAAAGGACAGGGGATACATAAATACCTGATACACAAGAACATGTTAACTGCAAGAGTATCATTTTATGGAACAACTGTGGGTAGACTAACCTAATTTGCTGTCAGCAAAGTGAACAAGCCCAATCTGCTGTAAGAAAATGAACTGAACACTGTCCAGTAAAACAACAAACGGATAATTGCTATTGCCAAATATTATTTCATTTTATTCATAAAATGTTTGATTTAGTTTTAATTATATAACCTGCACAGAAATATTTAGTTAAAATGCTAGGTGAAACAGCGCTGAACAGGTAAGTTTTAATTTAGCAGTACATAAATGGCTTCATGCTGACTGAAAAAGTGTCATCCCTTTAATATAAAATATATTGCTAACCATATAATTGTGCTTGAGAGGCAATTTTGTTCCACTAAACATTACACCGATCTATAGGTTGTAGTTTTGGTTGCATTTTCACTTTAACTTATTGGGTCCTTTTGTCCCCCACAGACCCCTCTCAGCCAATTGGCTTATTCATTCTCCATCATTGGGGTGATGGTTGACCAGGAAAGGAAATTATTTAGTCAACCATGAGGGGTGGTTCAAAGTTTTTCTGTTTTATGGCCTTATCCCTGCATGCACTTACCAAAGCACCCAGGACAGGCATGCAGGCTGTCTGTGGAACACATCTCCTACACTTCTGCAAGGGACATTCCCACCAAGCAGCCCTGGCCCTCCCCCCAAAGCATGAGTTATAGTTTCTTCTGTCTGCACTAGGGAAATCACACCAACCACTGTGTTACTGTGAGTGCATCCAGGCCTCCTCACCCCTCACCCCCCACCCCTGGAGCAGTGAATGGGACAAGCCCCTTCACATCTCCCCCTTTCTGATTCCTTCAATGCTGGGGCTAATAACTGAGCCACAGGTGCCGGGTCTGCAGTCAGGACTCCATCTTTCTGTGCCATGGAGCCAGGCAATTTTATTTTAATTATTTAGTTGATCATTGTTAATCAGGTACATTGACATTCTTCAGAATATCACTTGAGCATACAGTAAAAGAAAAAATAGAGTATACTGCAAAAAAGTGTACAACAATGAATCAATAATTTCACAAATACTCCAACTTGCAGCATTCGGTGTATTACTTCTCATTCTCCTGTATATGGTGGTGCATTAGCAAGAAGACATATAAAGACAGATCAGAAGACAGTAACATGTGCAGTTTTGAAGAAAGAAGATCGGGAATAGATGTGATAGAAATCAAAACAGGATCAACAGAACACACTGAAGCTGCAAGGTGAATATGTCAAGCCAGAAACAAGGATGCATTTTTTATGGGGGTAACTTATAGGTTCATAGGTAAGTACTAGGCTATTAGCCTTAGGGCCTATATAAGCCTAGCCAAAAAGGTACTCTGGCTTTCGCCACCCAAGAAAAATATCTTCCTGTGCCACTGTCGAGCAGAGCCACAGAAGTAATCCCTGGGGTGAATTTCCTATTTCCCATACAATCATCAAGATTTTTCTTGAAGAGTGCTAATGAGGAGCTCTGTTTGACGTATATAGGTAGTCTGTTCCAAAGTATGGGAAGTCTGTGGGACAGGAATCTATCCCTCCAGCATGTTCTGTTTATTGTGGTGACAAGGTTTAGGTCCCTAGAGCGTGTAGCTCTGTGGGATTGGGATTTCTTTAAGTGCAGCATGTCCAACAGCTCTGGGTTTGACATAGCTTTGTACGTTAGGCAGAGCTCGCCTCTGAATAGGCGATATGCGATGGAATAAAGCTGGAGTTTTTTGAGACAGTCTGCATAGGGCATCTGTTTGAGGCCAGTAATCCTCTTTGTGAGGTATTTCTGAGGCCTTTCCAGTTGTTGTAGATGTCTTGTGAGGTACATACCAAAAGGGGCATTGTACTGTATAATGGGTTTAATGAGTGATGAGTAGAGGGGAACAATGACCTCTTTTTTTTCTGGATGAGAAACCTTTTGTGATGAGGTGATTTCCTGACCACTGTGGCAATGTGATTATCAAAGGATAGACTACTGTCCACCTGTGTCCCAAGGTCTCTTATCACACTTTCGGCATTAAGTAGACTACCACTTATGTGGTAGTTTATGGGTACAGAGTTTTTACCAAAGGGGATGACAATACACTTTTTGGCACTGAGCTTCAGGCCATGGCTTTGACACCAGGCATCTGTCTCATTGAGGCCCTTTTGTAGTATGCCCACAATATTAGGAGTTTCCATTATGGCTCCTAGTTTGCAGTCATCTGCAAACTTTGTTAGCCAAAGACCTTCTGTGTTATCCTGTACTTCAGGGAAGTAGATACCAAACAGGAGAGGAACCAGGACTGAACCCTGTGGTACTCTACTCGTCACTGGTCTGAAGTCGGATTTGGAGTCTGCTACTTTCACAGTGTGGTTTCTGTCCATGAGCCAGTTGGCAACCCATCTTGTGACATAGGGATTTATACCTAGTTTAGTGAGCTTATCTATAATTCCAGAGTGGGGGATGGGGTTGAAAGCCTTGGCGAGATCTTGATAAGCTGTGTGAACCACCTTACCCTCATCTATGGCTTTAGTGACTGCTTCAAAGAAGTCAGTCAGGTTTAGAAGACATGATCTGCCTTTTACAAACCCGAACTGGGTTGGTCCAGAGTTTGGAGATTACCAATGTCTTTGTTTATGAGTTCCATGATGATACGTTCCATGGCCTTGCAGACTAGGCTCATTAGGCTAACGGGGCGGTATTTCCCGGGGTCCGTCGTGACTCCTCCTTTTTGGAGTGGGATAACCATTGTGGTGTGCCACTCACCTGAGGTGAGGCTATGATTGAACATGGTACTTAGGTAGGGTGCCAGTTCATTCTGTAGTTCATGTAGAACGCAGCCTGGGATATTGTTAGGTCCCATAGATGCTGTGTTCTTGGCTTTGGAGAGTGTGTTTTTTACCTGTGCAGACGTGATTACAGGAACTTTGCATTCTTCCGGTATAGAGATGGTCCCTCTAGGGGGTGAGAGAGGGGTAAAATTAGCACTAAACCTATCTGCCAGGATGTTGGTTTGGTTAGAACAATCTTCATAAAAAGGCTGTAGGGTCTAGAACTGTTACAGTAATCAAGAATGCATATAACAGCTCTAAAGCAATAACTGTGAGGGGTTGGGAAAATATAATGTTTGTGAATTGTAACCTGAAGCTTGTTAAGTAAGAAGGGAATTGTACACCCTAAGGTACTTGTCTGCTGTCAAAATAAATACTTCTGTTTCCCTTAAAGCAGACTGTGGGCTGTTGCAGAGTAAAGACCTTTCTCCTTGTCTGCAATAACAATAAACAAAATGAAATACAAAATCTTTCTTCAGATTCAGCCTGGCAGTAAATTCAGTAATATGATATTACCTACAGCACACTACAAGAATGCATTTATTCTGCATGTACCACACATGAAAATAAATATTCTTGTTAATTAAAGTGGCATATGCTGAGAAAGGACTGCATTTCATCTGATAACCTCAGCTTGATGTTTCTGTTAGAATATCGTAACTTATTTAACAAAATTAAAAATTACTGATAAGTACAATTGAAGTATGCCACGTCTGAAGAACAAAACAAGCAATACATTAGCAATGTGTTATTTAAAGAAAAATTCAAATATCTAGACTTTTCTGCATTATACTAATCACACCAAATGTTGCTTGTACAGATCAGTGAATGGTTTAAAACAGACTTCAGACCTTAAGAGCTGTTTGCTAAACTACTTCAGTGACCATTACCAATATCTGGCAAACAAAATGAATAAATCCAGGCTAGACCTCAGAAAAAATAATTTATCACTGCAAGACAAAGGTGCGTGATGCACAGAAATGCTTACTGAGTGGTTCTAAGGCACATATGGCTTTTGACTTCATTTGTTGAGGTTTTTAAAGGTAAAAATTCAAGCTGGATTTATGAAAGTACTTTTTATGGAGACGGCAAAATGGCCAAAGAATGATATGAGAAAGAATTTAGTTGCACGGATGTCATTGTAAGGATTCAAGAGAGCTTGGGATGCGTGACAGTTATTTTGATAGTTTACTAAAAAGTTTAAGGGGCTTCAGTAAACAAACTTTTTTCCAATACTAAGCTTTTTTAAGAAATAAAAGCAAAAGTAAAAAATATATGCAACTTAAGTACATTATAATACAGTGAATACTAAATTAATAAGCACTACAAGTGGATAGATTTATCAAAAGAGGAAGCAAGTACTTGATATACATTTTCAATTACAATGTAGAGGAAAGCCAAAAAAGATGTTTACAGGTATTTTGCAGAACAGTGTCTAAACTGTCAGCTATCAAGTTATTTCAAAACACATAGATTCTGAGTGGTTTGTTGTAAGGCATTAAGTGCACAACAAGCACTACTGCTGAGGTTAATGCTGTAACAGCACTGCGGAGGCCCACACTGTAAGACCACAAACACTGTTACTGCTACAGTTTACTGAGTGCTAACGGTTTTAAGGATGAACACAGTCTCTGCAGGACACCTGAATTCTTCTGTGACAGTAACCAAAGAAAGATCATTGACGAAGGAGGGCAGTAACACAAACTTAGGAGTACTACTGATGTCCAACTTACTGCAAAGTAAGAAAAGACTGTTCTAATTTGGGAGCTTGTAAAGTCACTCTGTTGAGTTTGTTTAGTTATCTAAAGTTTAAGGGTATTTATATGTGAGTTTTTGGTGGTGACAGGAAGTCCAGATTCTAAAACAGATAGTACATTTTTGTTAATGATATCCTTACTTGTTTAGCTAATAAGTTGTATAATCTGTGACACTTAGATACAATGCACAGTTCCACCAGCATAAACATGAAAAATGAGTTGTTTTGGCTAAAGCCAAGGTAAATTAAGTGCCTGTAATCTAAATGCTAATGCCTAAAAGGTCCAGACGTGATACAATCTTTGGTGTTCTGCTATGTTGAACAGCACTGATTTTGTTGAAATGCAATTTGCTTCCAACACTTTCTGGTTAAACTACTAGTAGTCAGTAGAGAACTACAGAACACCAGAAATGACAGAACCCTAATAAAATATGATATATATTACAGCTTCAGCCCTCTATTGAAATGTCAGCACTCCAAATGCTGAGTGCCAGCATGCCGAAAAAAGAGTGAACTGCAGAAGCACGAATCTCAAACATCACTCTTCTCCTTTAGACCTCTGTTTTGCTGGGGAGAGGCAAGCACCCCCCACCCAGAACCTATATATGCTACCTGTGAGATTGCCGTACCTCAGAGAAAAGGGAATATCCTGATAAATGACTATCTCGGGCTTAGTATATGTACATCTGTTTTTTTCAACCATTCAGTCTTCGTGTTTCAGGAATCACTCTAGCAAATCCCAACATTTTAAATGATTACCACAGTTTCAATACACTGTGTTCTAAGACTTGCTTGTAGTTAGTGTTTACTAAACACCTCTTAATACTCATCACAATGTTTACAGTAAATATGCATTTACTGAAAGGAGAGAGACAGAGAGAGAGAGAGAAAGGAAACAGAAGAAGGCAGTAGAGGGAGTAACTGTTGGAAAGAGGTCCTGGTGATGGCTGCTAAATTATCTAAGCGAGAAAGAGTAATAGATAAGGTGTATAAACTAAGTGAACTCTTATGGAAACACCTGAACATACGTGTGTGTGTGTGTGTGTGTGTGTGTGTGTGTGTGTGTGTGTGTGTGTGTGTGTGTGTGTGTGTGTGTGTGTGTGTGTGTGCTTTAATTATGACAAAAACTTACTGTATAACTGGTGTCCCTTTAATTCATTTGACTAGGATCACTGCAGAAATGTTTATTATGAGGGGTCAGCAAAGCTAAATGACAGGGAGAATAGATCTGACATGCCTACTGGAGGTCCTAGCAGTACATTTGTCTGTAAAAAAGGGAAAAGATTGCAACTTTAAGAAGTCTTTTACTATTTTTTAAATGCAGAAATGTGGCTACTAGTTACCAGTAAAAGTTATGCAGTCTGCATTACTGATAGTCATGTAGTTTTTATGAGAGTATGACAGAAATTTTCCCTAACCTAAAGATCTGGCTCCTGACAGTTTGCAAAGCAGACAGTTTTTTTTTCCTTGTTGCAGAAATAATCAGCAGCCCATAATCAAGCTGAG
The DNA here is from genome assembly GCF_019279795.1 of Protopterus annectens. Lineage (NCBI taxonomy): Eukaryota > Metazoa > Chordata > Ceratodontiformes > Protopteridae > Protopterus > Protopterus annectens. The sequence goes on along the minus strand of NC_056737.1, from coordinate 636,047,900 downwards.
CAAGAAACACCCTTAACTATTACATTCCTGTCTGGGTAGAGAAAGTGAGAGAGTTTCCCTGCCCGGAAAAGGGATTTATTGACTTTATCTTTTGTTGTGTTTATATGGTGATGGAAGTTTAACTCAGGGTTAAGGAAGATACTTAGATAATCTTAAGTATTCTAATAATGCACTGATGTTTTGGTTATTGAGAACTATCTGCCAGTTCAGGGGCACTAAAGATAGATTTTGTTGGCTACTGAAGATCATGGCCTTAGATTTACTTTCAAGTAAAAGGGTTAATATTTTGCAAAAGTTGAAGTTTGTTTGTGTCTTTCGGCTTTTCCCGGTTAGGGGTCGCCACAGCAGAACTCCGGTCCGCTAATGATTGGCAGTTGATTTTTACGTACCGGCTTGGCAGGCCTGACGCACAACCTTCAACGAAGGTACGCCCATTCACTTGAAGTGATTTGCCAATTATTTTTGATAGGGGAGGGTGAAGGAAAATATCTATTAATTAATGTTACAGAAACTGTTGGTGCTGATCCATATAATGAATGGCACAGAACATCCTTGTGGGATGATTTGGTAAAGAGAAATAGGAACTGCGAGAGTATTTTTAATTTGTGCTCTAACCGGTTATAACTCAGGAAAATGCTGACTACTCAGGGTCAAAGACTTTCATTGTGGACAGCTGTCAATCATTAGAAAAAGGCTTTAGTAACGTCTTCGAACAGCATGCATTTATTTACATCCATATTAATAAACATGATGTGCCACTTACTTCACATTAAATGTCTAAAACCGTTTAATCTGTAACCAGTAATGGAAATGCTTTAGCTATAACTAGTAAAGTACTCATTTCTAGATTTTTTTTTTTTGGTTTCCGGAAAAAGATGATGCTTTTGTTTAACTTGGTCTATGATGGCTTTTCAAGGATTTGAAATCATTCCTGTGGCTACTTAACATCTCTGGCTGTTAATCTTGTTTTTTAATTCCTTATAAGGCCTGCCTTTGATTAAAAAAAAAACATTTCTAAGGTTTATACAGAGTCAAAGAGTTGGCTATTGTGAGAATACTAGTAAAGAAGTATTTGTTTTGTAATGGTAACAAATCATAAAGCAGACATTCAAGGACAGTGTCACATTTATTCTGTGGAACTACCTGAGTGTATTATGACTAAATTATTAAGTAAGGATAGTTGCTCATAAAGGAAAAAATATACAGAATGAAAATGAGGACCCAGGAACCTTAGGGTACTTTTGTGCAGAAAATGGGGTCATTACTCTTGTAGTAACTGCTGAATGCAAGAGGGCTCTACCAGAGGAATGGAAACCTGTTAGGAGTATTTACAAGGTACCACCCCATTCAGAGACTGGTTCCAATCTGTTATGTCTCACTGGAATACTTATTAGCTAAAATAGGAAGTATTTTCTGAGATGGTGGTGTTCTTTAACATGAGTTGTTGTTGTGTCTTTCGGCTATTTCCGGTTAGGGGTCGCCACAGCGGAAGTCCGGTCCGCTAATGATTGGCAGTAGATTTTTATGAAGGTACGCCCATTCACGCATGTCTCCACACAGAAGATGCTCTAGCTGAGAATCGAACAGGACAACGTCTTACTGTGAGGCGACAACGATACCACAGCACCACCACTGCAGTATGTTCTTTAACATGACTATTAGTACTATATGTGATATTACTAATATTATGATACTGTTATACACTGAAATCATTCCAAATCACACATGAAGAATTCACTGTTTATACTGCGTGATAAGGGCTATGAACTCAGCACGCGATCAGGGCAGACAGTTATAAACCTGTGCAGTTCTAAACTGTAGATGCACTTCTGGCACACATTTACAAATCCATCATTCTGGTTCATAGTCAGTCCAGTTGTGTTAGAACTTATTTATTTGCCTGTTCACTCATTCTCTCACTCAACTATCTACCTACCTATTGATCTGTCTAGCTCTCTATTGATGTTTGCTGATCAGGATAGTAGACTGATCGTGAATTAACCCATAGTCAACTTAGGGTTATAGAGTGCATTTACGTAGTAATTAAGAATCTGATCTTCAGTTAACCCACAGTCAGGTTAGGGTTATAGAGTACATTTACGTAGTAATTAAGATTGTTTTTAGTTAAACAATAACAATAAGCAAAAAACAATGATATGCAGTTGAAAGTACCAGCAAAGATAATAGAAAAGTATACATATTCTTAACATATTAGAGGTATAAAAAGGCAATTACAAGTGCAGAGATGATATTAAGAAGTAATGTTTCCACTGGAGCATTCAGCCAGAACTTAAATGTTAAATGTTTAGGTAAGACAGAAGTGATCTAAAGGACGATAATCATGACAGGTGCAGGAAGAAGGCAGCGGTGCGGCTTTGATGGCAGTAATGTAATATAGAGTATATATACAACGCTTGCAATAAATACAGGAATTGTACTTTCAGATAAGTTATTTGCTACAACAGTAGATAAGCAGAGTACAGCATTAGAGGTAGTTTATGTTACTGGTCTGTGCTGGAAACAGGACCAGGAGATTAAGTAGCTACTTTCTAAATTCATCCAGGGAAAGGCTGGGACAGATGTTTAGCAGGAAGTTTTCCCATTGATTTCAGCTTAGTATACAGAATGCATGTTCAAAGACAGCAGGTATAACTGAAGGTCTGATCAGCATCACAGCATTGCCAGACTGCAAGTATAACTGGGAGGTAGTGGATAATGTGTAGAGCATGCAGGAGAGCTGTGGGCAGTTATGTTTTTTGAGGGACGTGTACATAACCATGAGTAGAAATAACTCTGATCTTTCAAGAACAGGAAGCAAGTTTGCTGTAGTTAGAGTAATGTAATGGTATTCATAAAGTGGGAAGAGTACTCATTAGTGGGTTTAACTACATGTTAATAAGCAAGACGAGGCAGGGTTGGTACCAAAGACCATGTACTTGGCTTTGAATGGGTTGACAATGCTCTGTCAATTTGAAAGGATATGGTTACTAGATACTGGATACCTGGTGCTGTTTAAGGACAGGTATGTAAGTTAAGGATGTTTTGTGTATTCAGCAGTATAGGAAGGCTGTTTACAAAAAGACACAAGAGTATATGACTCAGGATGGAACCTTAAGGAACACTAGTGGGTAGGTGTTGAATGCAGCAGAGGGAGTTGCAATATTTAACTTGGAAACATTTATTTGCAAGGGCGTTAAGCCAGTTATAAGTGGAACTGCTGAAGCTGGATGATCGCAGTGTTTCCAGGAGCTGTGAGTGATTAACTGTGTCAAAAGTTCTACTCATGTCAACAAATATAGTCCACTGAGTTGTCCTTGATTAGCGCAGGTAAGTTTGCATACATAAGTGTACTTAAGGCTATTAGGGTGCTAAAACCTGTTGAGAGCTCATGCTGGTTATGACAAAACATATTACTTTTGCATATGAATTTGGTAAGATGATTACAGTTATCTTTCTGAGGCAGTTTACCTAAGTGAGGGAGTGGACAAATAGGTTTATAATCAGAGGATTTTAAAAACGAGGAGCTATTTGGGATAGGAATTACTATGGCTGTTTTTCATGCCTTTAAGAATAAATAGCTAGTTAGGGCCAAGTTAAGAATATGCTGGATTTGATAGTTGATAAAATATTGCCACATTATTGACATATTGACTTTTCCTGGTAAGACTTATGTTTCTACAGTGGATGTGCCATGGGATAAGATCACTGACTGCTCTGTAACTGGACCAGTAATAGCATCAGTTCTGTACTACATATAATAGCTCCATGCTCATGCATCTACAGCATGTATGCTTAATCCTCAGTCTAGCAAACATAAGTCATATACAATAATGAAAGTTTTTCAGCATCTAATTAATACCAAAATCAGTGCAATATATTTGGGGGTACAGCTCTGGTAATAGTATGGCCAGAGATATAAAAGAATGAGGTTAGTCACTCATGGTACTTGAACGGAATGCAGGATATATGATTTTGCTTGGGTTGTCAGCACATTAGTCAAAGTCAGGTTATCACAAGGACTTCCTAAAACTAAATTTACTGGATTTGAGGAATGTCACTTTTCCCCCAAGAATATGACTATTTGGAATTAGACATGCAGGGCATCTTCTCCTGCGTACATATCTCAGGAACTTTATCCCCCAGAGAAAAAGTTCATTTCAAAATCTGTTCTGAGTTTGCTGTGCTGTTTCAGCTAACTGTCTAAACTGAAAAGACTTGATGGAGCTGGTTGGCATAGATAGCAGTGTAATCTTAGTCTTTTATTTGTGACTCAAATAAGTCTGAGACAGAAGACTGACGTTAGACTGGTCTGAGTTGGTGCAATTACTGCAGCAGCATTCTGATTACTTCTAATACCTTTATAACTTAGACAGCTCATTAAACCAGCCATAATTAAAGTGTGGTGGATTTGAGTCTTCTCTTAGTGATGTCAATATGATCAATTAACCTGCCAAGTGCAGCCATGTCGTGCTGCTGCAGAAAGCATGCATCAAAAATGTGCATGTTGGTAATACACTCTATAACAGGCACTGTGCACCAGCATCTACATCCTGTTATAGATGAGAAGGGAGATGGTGGTTTGCCAGCTTAAGGTACTGTTTGACATATACAAGCACATCACTTTATCATTGTACCTGTGGGGTCTATTTCATATAACTGAAGGTTTAACTCCACAAACTTCCGTTTGTCGAGCCGACAAATGAGAATGTTCACTTAAGCAAACATTCACATCAGCAAATTACTACAACAGGGAATGGAATTACTTGGCTAACATTAGAAAATTTTCCCTTTTCCCCACTGTAGTGCGATCTTGGATTTGGTATATATAGGCGGGGGTGTGTGGAGGGTGCAGTCCCCCCCCCCTTGGTGGGTTTGACATACTGCGATATGTGTGACAGTCGCTATGCTGGCCAAGTAATTCCGTTCCCTGTTGTAGTAATTCACTGATGCAAATGTTCCCTAAAGTGAATGTTCGCTCTTGTGAGTTCGACGAACTCGCAGAGTTGAACCTTCTATTACATGACATAGACCTGTACTGCAATGGTCTTATGCAAGGGTAAACAGATTCTTCTGAAGCACAGGGCATGACATCCTTTTTTCTTACATACATTTAATTTGACTGCCACATTCTTTACTGCAACAGTGTACACCGTGTATTTATTAAATGCACACTAAACAGTGTTGAAGCCATGTGTCTTTTACAGTACCAGTACACTTTACTCATAACCCCCATTCATAATGAATTAGAATCTTGCTTCACTGGCATCACCATTTAATGAGATGGCAGATATTTACAAACAGGACATAAAGATGAAGACAATATTTCTTTAAATATGGCACCGTCAGTGTTTAAATAAGGCACTGTCAGACTACATGCAGAACCTTTCTACCAGCCTTTCATTTTTACAGTTCTGCAGATTAATAAGGTATTTACTTCATATGTTTTAAAGACTAGAAGAATATTTTTAGTCAATTTTTTAAAATCTTTCAGTTACACAAAGTTGTAAATACCTATTAATGGACTTGACAGCTAATAAGCTGTAAAATTAAGCAGCAGCTATAGGATTAAGAAAGCACAGATATTCTCTCACCCAAAAAATATCTGATGATGTCACAATAGGCATGAACTCAGTAGAAAAACTTGCTGCTTTAAAGTAGGATAGTAAATAAAATGGAAATAAAACATCTCTGTGGAATTTACTTTAGGGAAGACATATTTACATTCAAAAACAGGAAGTTTTGTAAAGTGATTTTTTTAAGAACATTATTGCTTTTTTACCTGAGACAGAGATCTAAAATAGTAATAAAAAAGCAAACAAGGGTGACCTTCAGAAATGTAGAACAAAGTGCAAACATGAAATGTAGAATTGGAACTGTATTAGCTTGTGGGGCTGTCAGCATGCATTACCGTCATCCTGTGAGTCATCTTCCAGTCTTTCTTTCTCGCTGCTCTCTACACCAGACGTGTGAGAACTGCCATGGCTTGTCATAGAGCTACAAGTTTTGAGTCTACGATGCACTGCATTACCAGAAAAACCATCCTCAGGAACAAGGTCCCTGTGTTTCGAATCTGCTTCAATGCCTGAGGTATGGGAACTGCAGTGGCTCGCTGAGGAGTGACGGGACAGACGTTTGTGCCTGGAGCTGCCTGCACTGCTTCCACTTGCTCTGGACCTTTTCTCCAGCTGATCGATATCCAGATCTAGTGTATCACTGATATAGGATTCTCGATACTGCTTCTTGTCTAAAAACGGAAACAAAATTGTTTGGTGTTAATCCATGGACTCTGCAGTGTAAGTAAGAGGGAAAAACCTGCTGGCAGAGTGAATTAAATGTAGATTAAACAGTGGCATCACCTTAAAACTTCTGACAATTATGCAAATTGTAGCATTAAATGTATTTAAGCTCTTTAAGCTGTTTTACAACGTCCTTCAAAGTCACCACATAATTTAAAAAGATTTATGTATGGAAGAGGACACTAAAAAAGTAAAAGATATCTGCAGTACTTCCTGTCTTCAGCACAGAAGGGCCCATTTAGGTAAACTAAAACTCCACATTCAGAAATTAAATTGTTTCACTTACTCCAAATCAAGTGTCAAACACTTCAGACAGCTGTCCTTTATAAACCACTTCCATGTGAATTTATGAAGTCAGGTTTGACACATGTAAACACAGTGTAACACAGAACCCCTTCATGTCTGTTGCCCTCACACTTCACGTAGCAATTTCATTTACTTGCTTTAGTTTATTAATGAGGTAGGTGGATCAATCCAGTCAAATCCATTTCAGCTGTGATCCAGGTACATTGTAAAACATTAAAGCAATACAGACGCATAAATACAAAAAGGAAAACAAATCTAGAACAAAGTAAAAAATAAGTAAACAAGTGACGATGATAAGGTACATGCACGTTGCAAATAAATGTAATACCATGAAATATTACTGCTAATGAAGATGACAATAATATAATAATAATGATGATGATGATGATGATTATTACGATAAAGAAAAGTTGCAACAGTGGAAGACACCTGTGTCCATCAATCTCGTACAAAAGCTCCTCGTGCCACTGATGAGGCAAAAATGCAACATTCACATTGCTGTCAGAGATCTGATATCTCAACATGGTATCCACATCAGGCCATTGCAAGCCATCTGTCTCATCTAATAGTGGTGTGACATGTAAGGAATTCAACTAGTTTTGAAATATGTACCAAGTGAACTTGAATAGTTCACTTTAGACTTCAAATGTGGATTCTGGCAAAAATGTTGATTCCCAGGTCAAAGGCATGAGACCCATGGTAATCCCATGTTGAACATGCCTACCTTATGGTTCAAACAGATAGTGAAATGTTTTTGTATTTTGGGGAAAGGAGCCTCTTGGCTAAATAAAGTTCAACATTATTTAAATAAATCAAAGACATTATCTCAAATGAAAAAGTAAATGCTCTTCATAACTGTAATACCTAAACTTTTCAACTCAGTACATGAAAGGTAGAATGGAATACATGAAAAATATGTTCTGTAACAATATTATCCAGTAGCTAATCATGGAATGCCTCAGATGTCCAGGCACATGTTCCATTACTACCAGGAAGCACCATTCTGTAGACAGAACACCAAAAAATGTCTCTAGACTGACACAGTCTCCTAACTGAAAGCATCTTAGAAAAAGCTTTTATCATATCCAAAAAAACATAAACAACTCTCATGGGGTCTGGTGTAATACAGAGATGCCATCTGGAAGGGAGCATCTTGTGAAACAAATGCAAACTTTGTAAGAACAGCATATACCTTTTGAAGTGTTGTGATGTTAATTGCATAAGGATGGTGTATTCAGAACTGGGGACCCAGATATTGATTTTATCAGTCTGCAGTTTATCAGTCATCCCTTCATGTGTCACCTTGCTCAAGAAGTAGTTTTAACTCACCCATCAGTCCATCCATCTATCCGTCCATCCATCCATCCATCCATCCATCCATCCATCCACCTACAACCCCTTTTTCCATTTTTACACATGGGGTCGGGGTGTCACTTCAACAGTAACAGTCACCTGCCACAGTAATTCATTCACATCATACACTCACATACACACTCACACTATTCTAAATAATGTCACTTGGATTACTTCTGTACCGTCTTCTGACAAATCTGCATGTCTACAGCCTACACATGACATGCTGGGTATTTGTATTCTTAAGGAAGCTTGTACTAAACAAATAACAGTCGACAATTCAGCTAAGGGGAATAAATGCCTATATGCTGATCATCATGCCCCAACTGCAAGCACTTCCATTAGGAAAAGGTACCATGCTATTCGGGGGGGGGGGGGTCGAGAACACCACATTAAACTTACTTATCAGTCTCATACAACTATACTCTTATTCAAAGGTTACTGGTAAAAAGGCTTTATTCCATTCATTTAATTCTACTTCGATAAGAAATTAATAAAGTACCTAATCAAGTACTAGTGACTGGAGCGTCAGTCTCATCAGTGTTCAAGACTTATTTGTATCATGAATAACACAGCAAAGTTATAGTCACATTTTACCAAGGTGGTAAAAGAAATCAGACATTTTAATGATCAGTACAACAGGACTAGATACAACTTTGAAATAATGTGTGCAGATATGAATAAAGCAGGAGAACAAGATGCAAACAAACTGACAGTGATTTTCAAAAAAAAAAAAAGATTATGTAATTTTTTTTCATGTAATGGTTTAAAGTAATAGGTTCATAGGTTCATAGGTTCATAGGTTCATACTAGGCTATCTGCCCGAGGGCATTACAAAAAGCTAGCCCCATAGTGTGGCGGCTTACACCCCCTTTAGTATGGGGAATTATACCCATTATTTTGCTGTGCCTCTGTTGAGCAGTGACACTGAGGTAATCCCCCCATCCATTGGTCAAGATTTATCTTGAACAAGGCCAGCGAGGTGCTCTGCCTCACATATACCGGGATTTTATTCCACAGCATAGGGAGTCTTTGGGTGATGAATCTATCCCTCCAGCACGTCCTATTAATAGCCGTGTCGAGGTTTAAGTCTCCCGCCCTTTTGACTCTGACAGATCTAGATTTTTTGAGGTGAAGCATATTCATCAAATCTGGGTTTGACATGGCCTTGTATGTTAGGCAAAGGTCACCTCTGAGCAAGCGGTAAGCGACTGAATAGAGCTGGAGTTCTTTCAGTCGGGCAGCATAGGACAGATGTTTGAGACCCTTTATCCTTTTGGTGAGGAACTTTTGTGGCCTCTCCAGCTGCTGCAAGTGTCGGGTCAGATACATTCCGAATGGGGCATTGTACTCAATCATTGGTCTGATGAGTGATGAGTATAGGGAGACTATGACCTCCCTTGATCTAGATCTAGATGAGATCAATACGGGTTGATAGTTCTTCTTCTTCTCTCTCTGCGAGTAGCTCCAGGAAAATGAGACGGGCCAGCTCATTCACATGTTTGAGAACAGAACAAAACACTGAATATTTGTTTCTGGTGGCTAAGTTCGTTTTCTTTGATGGGGATGGTTAGCATTAGGGACACTCAGGCAATAGACTGCTGCCTTTAGGGTTAAGTTAGTATCAGGGTGTCGATTCTAATCTCACTAGAGGAGACAGTTTAACTGTTTCAGCATGCGATGCTAGAGTTATGGGTACAAAAATCAGCAGATGTCAGTATGTAGTAATATTAGATGGACATGATTGTATGGTTAGAACTTGGACATGGCTTAGTGTAGGTAATCCTTCTTTGATAGTTAATGGCTTTACTGGTCATCACAATTTTAAGAAAACTAAGGTAATCCAGAGGGCTCGAGTGAAGTCTGATATCCCATCTGTAACCCAGAGGGTGACAGGAATAACAAGAAACAGAGTATAAAGGATTAGTCCAAATAAAACAACTTTAGCTGACAGATCTACAAGAGTCTGATCCCCTCCCTGTGGGAGGAATAACGACACATTGCTGAAGTTTCCAGTAGTTTCTTTAGTTAAGTAGGTAGATGGACGAGTGTTCTTGTTCTAAGAAAACTAGAATGGTTGTATGCGTTTCTATGTTAATTGTAAATTTCAGTCTACTCTGTTGTTCAATGGCCATATGTCTGAAATGGCTGGTGCTACTGTAAAGGTACCTCAGAAACAGTACAGTACTGTAGGATTTTACAAGAGATTAAACTGAACAGGTGAAAAGAAAGGTGCACTTATGGATCCATTAATAGATTGTTAATAAATGTACTTAACAAGTGCTAACATTTCATAACAGATTAGAATTCCCCATACTGTGTGCAATGCAAGGAGAAACACTCATTCTGATAAAAATATTTAATTATTTTCCACGAGGCAATCAGAAAGCAATAAAAAAGATTCCTGACACCTTAGTAATGTATGTTAACTCTGACCCTAACTCTGCCCCAACCCAAAATTGCACCTTCCCTTAGAAAACCCCTTTCCATAACACTACCACTCTTCAGACAAGCCATGTCTGATACTATTGTTAGTTTTTTTTTTTTTTGTATGTAGGAACATAGAAGCATGGGAACATACTAGACAAGCAATCACAGGGACCATAAGATGCCTAGCCATATGCAACTTTAAGCAGACAAACTTAACGTTTTTTCCTTCTTTTTCAGGCACTTAATAGTGCTTACTTCCAAAATGGAGCAGGTTGTAAATTATAACTCTGATGTAAATTTCTCTCTACCCATCCAGTCATCAAAACTACCCTTAAAGGCAGACAAAGTAGTCCTTTGCTTAACATCCAGTGGTAACTTATTCCAAAGGCTGGGAATTTAAAGAACCTGTCCCTCCGAGTCTTGTTTATTTGTTGGTGAAGATTTGAGTCCTTAGTGCAGACTTCTAAATCCACTTTTTGTGAAGAAATAGGAAGTCAAATAGGACTTTGATGGCTCGAAAAGTGAGACACAGGTCACCTTATAGCAACCTGCAGACATCCAGGTATAAGGAGAATTGTGCTAATCTATCGGGGTCATTGAAGAATTTAAGACATTTAATTTTCTTGGTTTGAAATCTCTGTGGCATTTCCAGTTGAGTGATATGCTTGTATTTGTACATTCTAAAGAGGGCACTGCATTCAGTTATGGGTCTGATTAAAGGAAGAGTACAGTCATATCTGGCCTTAGGCATAGGCCAACTAGGAGGTCACTTAAGGCACTGCTCTAACAGTGGTGCTTTTTCATTATTTGTTTGTTTATTTATTTGTTTATTTTTTGTAGTAAAGAAATAGTTTCCTTAAACTGTGTTGAATGTATACAGGAAAAAATCTGAAGAGTAAAACAAACTGTGATAAAAAAGAAGAAAAAAGTAATCTGGTTGGTGTAGGTAAACCAGGACAGGGGCACTGGATGATGTGTTTGGGGGGTGGGGTGCTGTGCAGCCCTTTTGCCTAGGGCACCAGTTGACCAAAGGCCATCCCTGAGTACAGTGGTGGATGACTTTGTTGAATCTTGAAAAAATTCCCAGAGAAATTAACTTGGCCAGATAGAAAAATTTCCTCAGTGTGGTAGAAACATGATGATCAAATGAGAGAGTTATCCACATAGGTACCTAAGTCACTTATAACCATATTTGTCTGAAGGGAAGTACAATTTATAACACATAAGGTGTTAGCAACCTTTCTGACAAATGCTATTATGTTGCAGATTGTTTTTGATACATAGGGTATGGTGCATATTCCAGCCATTGTAGAGCTGTTTTGTATCAGTGGCTGAGTGGACAACAGTGCCTGGTTTACAGTCTTCTATTAATGCTCGATATTTTGGTATCAATGTTTTGACTGTTGATATTTTGACCTGTAAACAAATACAACACTCGCAATCCTGAATCCTACAGCATATCAATGTTGTTTGTCTTTTTGGCTTTTCCTGGTTATGGGGTCGCCACAGCTGAACTCCGGTCCGCTAATGATTGGCAGTAGATTTTTTTTATGGTGCCGAGTTGCCAGCCCAACGCCCAACCTTCAGCAAAGGCACGCCCATTCACACATGTCTTTCGGAGGCCACTCGACCGCGGGGAGGACATACAGACTCCACACAGGAGGCACTCCAGCTGTGAATCGAACAGGAGAACCTCTTGCTGTGAGGCAACAATGCTACCGCTGTACCATCGCAGCTACCAACAGCATATCAATACTACAACAAAAACAGGATGAAGGAGTCTTTCATCCTAGGTTCATAGGTTCATAACTTAAGTATTAGGCTAGTTGCCCTTCACACCATTTTACGCCTAGCCAAATTCTCTTTTAGAGCTCAAATTAACTTATCCATTTTGGTTACTGATTGGCCTTACCCATCCCATGATTGATAATTGTATATTACCCCTAATGAGAATGAATGGGATCATACTATAGATAATTTTAGGGGACCCACAGGAGCAGCCTCTGCCCATTAGTAGTACAGGATAAGTTTTCTGTTTTCCTTCTATCGATTCAAGTTGCATTTGAATACAGACAAGGATAAACTTTGTTTTACGTGAATGGGAAGTCTGTTCCAGAGCAACAGTATCCTCAGTAAGATATATCTGTCCCTCTAAACTGTTCTGTTGATGTTGCAAAAGAGATTTAAACCCCTAGACTGAGTATTTCTAATGTAATTTGACTAGCTGATGTGCAGTAAATCCATCCTTATAGGTCGGAGAATGCCTTGTATTCCAGACACAGGTCACATTTTAGCAGTCTGAAGGATACTAAGTATAGTGACAGGACTTTAAGTTGATCCATGTAGGACATGTTGTTCAAGCCTTGTATCCTGTTAGCAAGGTATCTGTGTGGACATTCCAGCTGTTGCATGTGTCTGGACAGATACATACCAAAGGAGCATTATATTCAATAATTGGCCTAATGAGGGCTGAGTAAAAGGGGTCAATGACATCCCTGGATTCAGACACAATCACTTTATTTATAAGCTGTGAAATACAGAAGGACTTTCTTACAACAATGGATATACGTTGATCAAAAGTTAGGTCACAGTCCACATAAGTTCCCAAATCCTAAACAACTGGGTCATCTCTTAGGGGCATATTGTCAATATGGTGGTTCTGTGGGGTAGATGACTTCCCAAGGGATACAGTAATGCATTTTTGGGCATTTAGTTTCAGTCCATGATTTTGTCACCAGTTATTTATTTCAGGCAAACCTTCCTGAAAGATGACTAAGTGATCTCCTGCATCCTATCTGTGGGCCAGTTGGCAATCCAATGGGTGGGCATAAGGGTTTATTCCCGGTACATTTAGCTTTTCTTTTATGCCTGAGTGGGGGATTGTGTCAAAAGCTTTGGCCAGGTTGAGGTATGTGGTGTGTTCCATTCAGCCTTCTTCCATTGCTTTGGTGACCTTTTCAAAGAAATCCACCACATTGAGTAAGCATGACCTGCCCTTAATAAATCCAAACTCAGACAGGTACAGTGTTTGAAGGTTCCATATGCCCTAACTGATTACTTCCATAATAAGTCTTTCCATGGCTTTGCATATAATATCCTGATCCTGTTTGTTGTAACAGACACACACACACACACACACACACACACACACACACACACACACACACACACACACACACACACACACACACACACATAAATAGCTATAGACAGATAGATATAAGGCAAAAAATGTTATTACTATATTATGATGGTTATTATTATTTTTTATAATGTACTTCCTTTATTCTTTTTATACTGCGGTCTACATTATCCCATATCCATAGCAACAAAAGAGGATGATGTAAACACAGGACTGAATATGCAGTCCTGTTTCTGAATTACTATTTTGTGATCAGGTGTTTCTTGCTGTCTTAATCCATGCACTACCAAGTTGCACTAAAACTATTTTTTCTAAATCTCACCCTAAATTATGTGCAGTGAAACGGATGTTGTTGCAGGTAGTGAACACTATTGCACTGAGGCAATTGGCTTCACAAATTTGGTGAAATGCTATCTATGTACAGCAAAACCAGATGTAAGCTAATTAGGCTACAGGGTGAGAAAACACTCCTAATTTATTATAGCAAAATTATAATAGCATAATTTCTTGCAAGAAAAAATGTAAGTCAGTAATAAAGCAAAAATTAAATTCTGCAAAATGTTAGGCATAAATTAGCAAAACAAGTGAGCAAGTAGTTAAGTGACTCAAGCCTATAATGCCTTTTTGTATACTACCAGTTCACATTCATACCTCCTTGTGACTTCCAGAACTTTTTTGGGTCTGTCTTCTTTAACTAAATGACTTACCAGACAATAACAGGCAGTGTTAGAAAAGGCAAGGAGTTATTAACAAAATGACACCAAGATTGTTAATCTAGGGCATCCTGCAGTAGAGAAATTAATCTTGGTTTGTAACTTATTATTCATATTTTCACATTAATGTTGATATTTTCGTAACTGAGAGACCTACGTTTTATTGAGGTGTATGGTGAGAAACATTAATGAGGCAGACAGGACTATTCACTGAAAATGCTGGTTTATATCACACTATACTGGAAATAGTGCTAGTTGTTTGTTAAAAATTATGAAAATAAGCAATATTTCCATATGTACTTAATACTTCAAAAAATAACTGACTTACAAATTGTATGACATTGGGTGAAACCTTACCAGTTGTTGCAGAAAGCTTTATTTGATATCTGCACTGTAAGTTGCACATCTTGAGAGATATCCAGTATTACTTATATTGCTAATTATTCAATTAGACATTTGTATTCATATTTCTGTAAATATCTCAATAAACATGCATTTATAGAGGAATTTCTTATTGTCATGTGAAAGCTTATGCCAGGTTAACAAAAAGTTTTCTGACAATATGTGTTTGGTTGTACAGTTTTCAAGATAAGAGCATTTGTTTGTGAAAGTTTTAGACAAATATAATTTTGGGTTTGTGTGCATTATAATATATTACAGAATTTATGGAAAATACTATGAATGCACTGACTATTATCACTAAAGAATATTTCTTACTGACTGACATTTGTACAGTTTTAGTGGCTTTTATTGTTCATAAACTATTTACATTTGTTTAGCTTATGCTTTTTAAGTTTATTTTTCAGAAAATTATATGGAATGCAAGATGTGAGCAGGCTGCTAGACGCGTGACATTCCACACTACATAAGCGTTAATGAATTAAAGTATTATACAGCAGCAATTTGCATCGTGGTTATTTGTACTGTTTTTGTGTGTGAGTAATGCAAACAGTGCACCAATAACTGATGTTTGAACTAATACCATTAATGTGTTTAACTGTAGAGAATACAAGACAGTAAATCTGGCATACTCTAGCCTTACTGTAGCAAAATATCGTGAGGGGGCAGTAACTGCAACAATGCTTCAGAAAAGTGACATTTTTTCAAGGTCAAATATGAAGAAAGGGAACTCATTCCATGTGGCATCCAGTTTCCACTGCAGTGTACAGAACTGAAAAAAAAACACTGTGCTAATAACACCATAGAATTTCCAACTTTGATGGAATTTTCAGAGAATACCCATAATTCTGCTGGCAGAGAAATTCAAACTTTGTAAAGGAGTAATCATTTTTATGGATTAGCAATTCTTAGTTTGATTAAATCAACCATTCCCTTTTGCAGCTTGATGTAATCAGTGGTTTCATTGATCTGTAGAAAACTATTTTGCTGTTTACAGAGAAAAGCCTTTCAGCATTCCACAGGGCTCAGAAACAAATCCTGCGAATCACTTTATAAGCACAGCTGCCATTTCAACAACACTTGGATAAATTCCACATTTGGTACATCCCTGTGAGTTACATGCAGTTCATGCATATGAGTTTTAGAAGTGGCCATTACAAAGCATTCCTTTCGGATGAATGAGCATGAAAGTGGTAAGAGCTGAATGCTAGCAGAGCAAACTGTACTGCTATGCCTTGGTCTCTACTTATATATTAGTGAACTGTAAATGTGCTAATAACAACATTGTAATTACACCGTTAATGCGATACTACCAAATGAAGCAAGTGTGCATTGAAGGCTTCATTCTCCTGTAGCATGTAATTCCTTACAACCCATATTAAATCAATACCTATTGATTGTAATCTCATTGTTTAAATTATATAAAATGCATTATAAAGAAGGCACCTCCTGTGTAGGGAATGACAAAACAACAGCATACACCACAGTTACAGTAGCAAGAAGAGGAAAAGCATAGTGGAGCAGTTTAATAATAGGCAAACACAGGTCATCAAAAAAAAAAAAAAAAGTTAAATCTAGCTAAAGACACCTTGGATGCAGATTTGTTCTAGATCTCCTCAGAGTCAGAAAGGCAAGATTCACTGAACTAAGACAGCATGTTTGTAAAGGAACTGAACAAATAAATACAAGTGAAAGACAAGGTGACAACAGCATATGAAACTGTAAACAGGCCTGATTCTTTTTGGAATGTCTTACAAAGTAAGTGCCACTGCAGAAGTATCTGGAGTCATTAAAAGGTGTAGAGCATATATTTTTTTGTTTATTTGCTGTCAGGTCATTGGTGAATGCCTTAAAATTTTTGCAAAATGCAAAGATACTTTTTCACAGGTGAGCTGAACCTATTTCCTAAGAAGACTATGCATTAAAAAATGTTGAGGGAATTCAACAAGTCATTGCAAAAATGCAAGGAAATTTATCTTTGGGTTGGGTCACATACTTAGATGGCCCTCATTTGCTGATATTCTATTAAAATAAGCCCTGTGTGCATGGAGGATGGTGCTGAGTGAATACTGCATTCATATTTTCACAAATCTGAACATCGTATTTGATATTAACATTAATGATGCATGTATCTGAGGGAGGGGAGGGTTACGTCAGGAAAGGCATTCAGTGCAAAATTGTTGCCATATCATATATGCAGACAACAATATAGATTTCCATACTGAATTGGTCGAGGCCTGGATTAACAGCGACCACCACTAGTACTGTTAGCCAACAGGGTGCTGGTGGAAATTCGGCTACTTTTGGCCGCAGGAGGAGGAGGAGAAGAAGAGGCGGAAGGCATGCCTGGAGGCAGGAAGAAAGTTAGGAGTGTGGAAGTAAGGGTAGGAACTTTGAATGCTGGCAGTATGACTGGTACAGGGAGACAGCTAGGTGATATGATGGAGAGAAGGAAGGTTGATACATTGTGCATGCATGAGACCAGATGAAAGGGGAGTAAGGCCAGGTGTATCGGAGGTGGGTTCAAATTGTTCTACCATGGTGTGGATGGGAGGAGAAATGGGGTAGGGGTTATCCTGAAGGAACAGTATGTCAAGAGTGTTGTGGAGGTGAAGAGTGTTGGACAGAGTGATGTTTAAGAAGCTGGAAATTGATGGTGTGAAGATGAATGTTGTTAGTGCATATGCTCAGCAAGTTGGTGTGCGATGAATGAGAAAGAAACATTTTGAAGTAACTTGGATTGGATAAAGTGGCAGAGAGTGGTGATTGGAGCAGATTTCAATGGGCATGCTGGTGAAGGGAACAGAGGGGATGAGGAGGTGATGGGTAGATATGGTGTTAAACAAAGGAATGCAGAAGGTCAGATGGTAGTGAATTTTGTAAAAAGGATGGACATGGCTGTGGTGAATACGTATTTTTAAGAAGAGGGAGGAGCACAGGATGACGTACAAGAGTGGAGGAAGACGCACACAGGTGGATTATATCCTATGCAGGAGGGCCAGTCTGAAGGAGATTGGAGACTGTAAAGTGTTGACAGGGGAAAGCGTAGTTACGCAGCATAGGATGGTGGTCTGTAGGATGACATTGGCAATCAAGAAGAAGAGGAAGAGAGTGAGGGTAGTGCCAAGGATCAAATGGTGGAAGTTGAAAAAGGATGATTGTGAGGTTAAGTTCAGGGAAGAATTAAGATATGCACTGTGTGGCAGTGAAGATTTACCAGATAGCTGGGCAACTACAGCACAGGTGGTAAGGTAAACAGCTAGAAATCTGCACGGTGTGTCCTCTGGACAGAGGAAGGAGGACAAGGAGACCTGGTGGTAGAATGAGGAAGTACAGGAGAGTATACAGAGGAAGAGGTTGGTGAAGAAGAAGTGGGATTGTCAGAGGGATGAAGAAAGTAGACAGGAGTACAAGGAGATGAAACATATGATGAAGAGAGAGATAGTGAAGGCTAAGGATAAGGTGTATGGCAAGCTATATGAAAGGCTGGAATCTTAGGAGGGAGAAAAACACCTGTACCAACTGGCTAGACAAAGGGACTGAGTTGGGAAAGATGTGCAGCGCATTAGGACGATGAAGGATAACGAGGGAAACATACTCACAAGCAAGGAGAGTGTGCTGAACAGATGGAAAGAGTACTTTGAGGGGCTGATGAATGAAGAGAATGAGAGAGAGCAGGTTGGGTGATGTGGTGATAGTGAATTAGGAAGTGCAATGGATTAGCAAGAAGGAAAGGCTGTTGGTCCAGATGACATACCTGTGGAAGCATGGAAGTGTTTAGGAAAGATGGCAGTGGAGTTTTTAACCAGATTGTTTAATGAAATTTTGAAAAGTGATAGGATGCCTGAGGATTGGAGAAGAAGTGTACTGGTACCAACTTTTAAGAATAAGAGTGATGTGCAGAGCTGTAGTAACTACAGAGAGATAAAATTGATCAGCCACAGCATGAAGTTATGGGAAAGAGAAGTGGAAGCTAGGTTAAGAAGGGAGGTGATGATTACTGAACAGCATTATGGTTTCATGCTGGGAAAGAGCAGTACAGATGCAATGTTTGCTCTGAGGGTGTTGATGGAGAAGTATAGAGGAGCTGCCTTGTGTCTTTTTAGACTTAGAGAAAGCATATGACAGAGTACCTAGAGAGGAGTTGTGGTATTGCATGAAGACGTCGGGAGTGGCATTGAAGTATGTAAGAGTGGTACAGGATATGTACGAGGGCCATGTGACAGTGGTGAGATCTGCAGTAGGAGTGATGGATGCATTCAAGGAGGAGGTGGGATTACATCAAGAATCATCTCTGAGCCCTTTCTTATTTGCAATGGTGATGGACAGGTTGACAGTTGAAATCAGACAGGAGTCTCTGTGGACTATGATGTCAGATGATATTGTGATCTGTAGTGAGAGTAGGGAACAGGTTGAAGAGACCCTGGAAAGGTAGAGATATGCTCTAGGAAGGAGAGGAATGAAGGTCAGCAGGACTAAGACAGAATATATGTGTGTGAATGATTGGGAGGACAAAGGAATAATGAGAATGCATGGAGAAGAGCTGGCAAAGAAGGATTAGTTTAAATACTTGGGATCAACAGTTCAGAGTAATGGTGAGTGTGGAAGAGAGGTGAAGGAGAGTACAGGCAGGGTGGAGTGGGTGGAGAAGAGTGTCAGGAGTGATTTGTGACAGACGGCTACCAGTAAGAGTGAAAGGGAAGGTCTACAAGATGGTAGTGAGACCAGCTATGTTACATGGGTTGGAGATGGTGGCACTGATGAAAAGACTGGAGTCAGAACTGGAGGTGGCAGAGTTAAAATGTTAAGATTTGCATTGGATGTGACAAGGATGGACAGGATTAGGAATGAGTATATTAGAGGGCCAGCTCAGGTTGGATGGTTCGGAGACAAAGCCATGGAGGCGAGATTGCATTGGTTTGGACATGTGCTGAGGAAGGATGCTGGGAACATTGGGAGAAGGATGCTAAGGATGGAGCTGCCAGGTAAAAGGAAAACAGGAAGAACTAAGGTAAGGTTTGTGGATGTGGTGAGAGAGAACATGGAGGTGGTTGGTGTGACACAGCAATATGCAGAGGACAGGAAGAAATGGAAACAGATGATCCGCTGTGGCGACCTCAAATGGGAGCAGCCAAAAGAAGAAGAAGAAGAAGATTAATGATGCATGCATGACATTGTATGGCACAGGGCACAGTTGCATTAGCAAACATTTTGCATTTAACAAATATTATATAGAAGGCATGTCTATACTATGTCACTTATTAAAACAGTACATGGAAAGGTATCAAAAAACACGTATAACAGCAGTATAACTACATCCTTTAGGTATATGCTTTGGAAGGGGGTATATCAGCATTGTTTGAAACTGACTGAAAGAGTAAATGTCACTGTAATTGGAGTCAATAAGCGATAGGCCTATAGGTTCATACTAAGCTAACTGCCTTGAATGGTCATTTTAAATCTAGCCAATAACTGGAGGTCAGAATCAAATGTTGTACTTTGTGTTTATGAGGTGAAGACGTTAACTATTATACCATCCCACTCTTCTGAATCTTCAAAGTCAGAAAGCTGACTTTGTTAAGGGTGTAATGCTTATGAGCAGGTATGAACAGTGTTACATCCTGGTTGAAGCAAAACATATGTAGGGCCCTTGGGCTCTGATGATAAAAAAGCTTTTGGTACAGTTAATTGAGTCTTTTTATTACTGAAGTTATGAATATTCCAGATAATTTTGTTACATAAATAACAGAGCAATATTCCTCAACTACAGCTGTGAATACAGCTAACATAATCTCCTCAGCATTCTTATGCTTTCGCTCTGGTTCTAGGCAGGCATGATTTCTATCCCCTTTCTATTTAATCAATTTCTAGAAAATTTAGTAATAAGGCAAAAAAATAATCTGAGCATGCCTGTAACTGGGTGTGCTGACATCTGTTGAAAGCATGACTTCCTCAGCTAGTGCAGTGCGCCATGGTTATGTTCACCATAGATGCAATGCTTAGTTCTTTCTCTGTTTAGATGATACCCTAGTGGTAAGCCTGTGATGCCCCCCTACCCCCAGGATGGGCGACCTGGCAATGATCCCTCACTCCCATTCTCCTGGCCCATTTAGTGCCTGGTGCTGCCTTTTTGAGCATGGGACATCTACGTTATAGTCAGAGTTTCATCCTTCTGCATCAGGGTGGGAGGCTGGCATAGTGGTTAAGGTGTTTGCCTTATAGGCACAAGGTGCATGGTTTGATTCTCACATAGGGTAATTGGCTTGGTTTAGAATGTCTCACAAGCATAGTTAGCCTGGTACTAAATTATGAACTTATGAAAGAAGAATGAAAAAAATGCCTTGGATAATCTCATAGCCAAAGTGATTTCTAATTTCAGCATTTGGATTTCAGAACCAAACTGATGCCTGATCATGAGAAGTAGCTCCCCTTTCACTGCTATTTATAATATTAATGTTATGAAAAAGATATTTTGCCTTGCTTACTCTGACTACTGTGGGCATGTCTTGCTCTACCTAATAGAGGGTGTTTTTTCGTCATATTTAAATGAGTTCAACAATTTTGGTGGAAAGATAAGAGCCAAAGGGTTGTTTAAGTTGAACTATGTCACCCTAGAACTGTATGTTAACTTTTTTCTGAATGTGGTGTTCAAGCCCCTAACTTTGAAGTATTTTACTGGTGTCTTAATGTAGTTGCCACCTGGCTATTGTTAGACATCCTAAAAATAATATTCATGTTCTCATCTGTTCCAAAACTGAGATGTCAGTTTAAACTTAACTCAACATAACAGCAGTACAGGACCTCTGGAATCTCAGTCAAAGTTTGGTCTCTTCTCTTTAGATAATTAGATGTTATACTGAGGAGTGATTTCAAACTCAATCCTTCTCCAAATCGGTCTCTTCTTCTGCCAAATTGCATAGTTAAAAAATATCTGGTCTAAGCAATGCTGGTAAATTACTAGGTACAGCGGAATTGAAATCCAGCATGAGTTTAGGAGAAGGTTATTTTCTTCTGTCATCGGCTAAGACAAACCATTCTATCTCCAGTGTTAAAAGGTAAATGGTCAAACAATATGTTTTACCGGATTATAAAAACAGTGAAGTCTGAGTTGATCTTCCATTACAAGGTCTTCGATACAATTTATCACAAATCTTAGCCAAAAAAAGCGTACGGATTTTGCTAATGAATTAATGCAGTTCTCACTGATGCATTCATCCCATTGGACAAAAAGCAATCATGCTTCAGGGAAGCTCCATTATCTTGTTTAAAATCTATGAGACTAAGATATGGTATAGCACATACTTCACTCCTAAATTAATCAATAAAATATATACTGGATGTTGTAGATCTTGGACTACAACTGTAATTTGCTGAGAGAAGTCCTAGAATATGATATTCTAGCAAAATCTAATTGATACGGAAAATGATTCACTGCATGACAGAATCTGAAATCCATGTAGATTATATCTGATATTACGGGAGCTGAGGCCTGCCACCCTAGAGAAAAAAAATGCATACATATATACGTACATTACTACATAAATGAATAAATCAACAAACATCTAAGTGCTATGTAGGGAAACATTCTTTTGCTACTGGGCAACCATACTTATTACTGACTGCAATCTATGAGTGTCACACTGGAACAGTGACAATAAATTGCCATTTATTCAAAAATGATGCATAAAATTCAGCATCTACATGAAGTCAATATCCATTTCACTTTATGTTATACATTTAAAAATCCATGGGCATATTCTCCAATTCTCACAGCATCAAGTGAGAATATTTCACATTGTAAATGCAAAAAAAAAAAAAAATGCTTGCAATCTTATAAAAAAGCAAACATACAACTGAAAAAAAAAGAAATTTTAAAACTGATGTAATAAAACTTTACTTATTCAAACTATTAAACAAACTATTAAAAATTTCTAGAAAGTATTATTGTTTCTGTAAAGCTTCAAAGCACAGTGTGCGTTGCTAGAGGAACACAGATCCACTAATCTGTTTGAGTCTCCTCTCTCACACACATACCTTCATTTTCTTCAAATTTTCGGACTTGTCGTAGAATTGGTTGAATATTCATGAAGAGACGATGACTACTACTTAGCAGCTGTAGCAAATGCCTTGAGCGCATAGGACATCCTGTGTAGTAAATAAGCTTCCTCGCGGATGGCAAGCCATCAGGCAAAATTTCAAACTTTTTACCCTGTTGGGAAGGGAGACAAAAATATAACAATAGTCTAGACACTGGCAAAGAAAGTTAAATCTCAGTTTTCAGTAGTAAGTTCTTCTGTGTTTATGTACTCTGATTCTTTCATGTTTTAAAGTCAAGATAGAAAGGGAAAAGAAAACAGATATGCCACCTTAGAAGTTTTTCAAAGTGAAAAATAAAAAAAAAAAAACTTCCTAGAACTGATAAATTATTGGAAAAGTGCAGTTGTGTCCCACTTACCATAATTGTAGATGTTTGAGTAGATCAACATTACAGTACTGATTTTTGGGTTTTCCTGCCATGCAGAAGCTGGCGACAGGCCCGATTTCAATTGTCTTTACACTATTCCTAGCAGATAGACGTCCAAAGACCGATGGCTGGATGTCAGGGGATAAGAAGGGGTTCTGTCTGTGCCACCTTCAGGTCTTTCTAAAGAGTGAATGGACAGTCTGACACCTGAGGACAGCACAACCTTCCCAGCTGTCTGGATTTAAGTGAGAAGCAGAAAGAAACAAAAACAGAGGAGGCAGAGAGGAGATGATGAAGATAAGAGGATTGTCTGCTGAAAAACTCCTCTACCCCCTACATCCAGAAAGAGTAACAAAAGTGGTCAGCAGATAGAGGAGCTGAAGGATGGGAGTATATACTAAAACACTGATCTACTCAAACATCTTAATTATGGTAAGTGAGACACAACTGTACTCTGTTCCGTAGTCAGTATTACATTACTGATTCTCGGGAGGACTCCCACAGCCAACACTTGTGTGGCAGATCATCTGTATGACCTTGGGAAGTAAGAATTTGAAGGATGGTAGAAGTGGAACCTGCTCTAGCCTTGGAGACATTGCCTAGGTTATGATGCTTTGTAAAGGTGTGCACTGAGTTCCATGTAGCTGCCTCTAGGATGGCAAGGGGGGGATCTCCTTTGAGGAACGCAGTGGTAATCACCCTATATCTGGTGGAGTGGTTTAATGTGCCCACCTAAATCCTTACTACAGTGTCAGTAACAGAACTTGATGCAGTTAGCTATCCATTGACAGATGGCTTGTTTGAAAACAGTCTTTAACCACTGTGAAAGCCACTAGCAATTGCTCTGCCCCATTAGGGCTTTTTATCCTTTCTAGACAGTACCTGATTATCTGTACACATCTAGGGAGTGGAGGCCTTGCTCTTCCCTGTTCTGTGGATTTCAGAAGACTGGCAGGTGAACAGCCTGGCTTAAAGTAAGTTTTGATACCTCCTTAGGCATAAAGGATGAGTTTGTTCTGAGGGCGACCCTCTATCCCTATGGAAGACAGTGAATGGTTCTTTAATACATGATGGTCTGTAGCTCAGAAACTCTCCTAGCTGATATAACAGCTATGAGGAAGGTGATCTTCCAGGTGAGCACCTTTAGAGAGGCACTGGTAGTAGGTTGGAAGTGGATGACATGATGATACGGAGGAGGCTGGACATCCTATGTATCCAGGCGACGAGATGGAAGAGCAGTGCAGCAAACCCACTTGGCCTGGGATCCAGTCTCTACTACTCAGATGGAGGGCAGGCTAGAAATGGTGTAGGAATTGTGGTGAGAGACAGGCTTCAGAAGGCAGTAAGGGATATCATCAGAATTAATGACAGACGCATGGCAGTCAGAAGCCAGTGTAATGATAGGGCAGTATTCATAATCTCAGCCTATGCCCCACAGCAGGGTTGTGATAGTGAGGAAAAGAGTGCATTCAGACAGCAGTTGCAGGACCTACTAGATAAAGCAGGACAACCTGAATTGGTGTTGATAATGGGTGTCTTGAATGCACATATCGGGACAGACAGAACAGGATATGAGGACTGCCTGGGTCCACACAGGTGGGGCAACAGGAATAAAGAAGGAGAAGCCATTCTAGACTTCTGTATGGCAAATGGCTTGATAGTAGCCAACACATGATTCAGAAAGAGAGACAGTCACAAGATCACATACAACAGTAGTCAACATGCAACTCAGGTAGACTTCCTCCTAGTAAGGAAAAGGCACTGGGGCAGAATCCATGATTGCAAAGTCATCCCCAGTGAAACAGTCGGCCCACAGCATAAACCACTAGTTGCCACAATCAGCTGGAAGCAGTGGTCAGAGAAGGCTCTAAGGTCAACAGAGACCAGGCTGAAGACCTGGAAGTTGACTGCAGAGAAAGTACAACAGTTCAAGGAATTACTTAGGGCTCTAGCACCCCAAGAGGAGGAGGAAATAGGTGGAGTTGAAGAAGAATGGCAGTGCCTAAAAACAGCATGTGTTAGGACTACAGAAAAGATATGTGGCTGAGCCAGGTATGGAAATAAGGTACATAAGGAAAGCTGGTGGTGGAATGCAGAAGTCCAGGAAGTCATCAAAAGAAAAAAGGAGTGCAGGAAGAAGTGGGAGACAGAAAAGACTGACCAGGCTGGGAAGGAGTACTGGTTGGCTAATAAAGAAGCTAAGAAAGAAGTTGCAATAGCAAAGAATAGGGCATTGGAGGCACTGTACCAACTTCTGGAAAGTGACCCTTCATAAGGGATGCCAGCAACAACCTGCTCACCAGCCCAGAGGACATCAAAGGCAGATGGAAGGATTATTTCCAGCAGATTCTGAATGAAGAAAACCCCACAGAAGCTGTACTGCCCCAGAAACAGACTACAATGAGAGAAGAGGAGGAAGCCCACCCTAGAAGAAGTAAGAACAGCACTAAGGAAGATGAAGTCAGGGAAAGCAGCAGGCTCAGATGAGGTCACAGCAGATATGACAAAGATGCTGGGTGAGATAGGGGAGAAATGGCTCCTGAGGGTACTAATACCAGTGTGGAGAGAAAGGCGTATCGCAGATGACTGGCGAATAAGCATACTTGTGCCAGTGTACAAGAACAAAGTGGACATCCACAACTGTGAGCAGTACAGAGGCATCAAACTCCTATCACATTGCATGAAAGTTCTGGAGAGGGTAATTGATAAACGGATGTGCAGAGTAGTAGAATGTAAGATGGGAGATGAACAGTTTAGATTCAGACCAGGATGCAGCACAACTGACCCGATGTTTGCAATGAGACAGATACTTGAGAAGAAGCTAGAGATGAGGAGAGAGTCCAACTGGGCATTCCTAGGTTTGGAGAAAGCATATGACAAGGTCCCAAGAAAGCTGATCTGGGCAGTACTGCGGTGGTTTGAAGTCCCAAAAACATTAGCAGAATTAGTGCAGGCTATGTACAAGGACCCAATGACTCAAGTACGGACAGTGTTCCGTCTCACAGAGGGGTTCCCAGTGGGTGTGGGTGTACATCAGGGTTCAGCTCTGAGCCCACTGCTGTTCATACTGGTGATGGACTATATTAGCAAATAGGATGGAGGGGACAGATCAACAAAGTTGCTGTATGCAGACGATGTGACAGTACAGGCAGACTCTGAGCTAAAACTTCAGCAAAGGATAGGAGAATGGAATGCAAATTTGAAGGCACATGGGATGAAACTAAACACAGATAAGACAGTGATAATGGCAGCAGATTGGGGAAATCAGAAGAAACTGAGAATAGAGATAGATGGGAAGATAGTGGAACAGGTAAACAGCTTCAAGTATCTGGGAGGAGTAGCTGAGGAGAAGGGTAGTCTGAATGAGGAGGTCAAAGCTAGAATCAGAGGGGCTGCAGCCAACTGGCATAGAGTATCAGGTGTAGTCTATGACAAAAGAATTCCAAAGAAGCTGAAAACTAAGGTGTACAAGACATTGATGCGACCAGTACTACTGTATGGTACAGAAACCTGGACAGTAAAGGCAGAACAGTTGAAGAAGCTAGAGGTGATGGAAATGAAGTGACTGAGAAAGGTGATAGGATGAACACTGTGGGACAGACAAAGAAATGAGGACATAAGAGCAGAAGTCAAAGTAGCTCCATTTGCAGAAAAGATCAAAGAGAACTGACTACGGTGGTTTGGGCACATGTCTAGAAAAGCAGAAGACAATCTGGTGAGGAAGATTTGGGACAGACAGGTAGAAGGTAAGAGGAAGCAAGGACGTCCAGCAAAGAGGTGGATGGATTGTGTGAAAGAAGATCTGCGACAGTCAGGCATGAGTGTTGAAGGCAGGAGTGTGGCACTGCATTAAGACAGTCAGCAACAGTTAACATGATACCCCGACCCCATGTAGAAAAATGGGAAAAAGGGGGCTGATGATGATGATTATGATGGTAGCAAGTTCTAAGAGGGGAAGGTTAGTTTTTCTAACACATCATTTAGATCATATGCTGGAATGGGGTTAGGGGTCTGAAGCGAATCACCCTTGGGGTGCGAGAAGATAGGTGGAGTACTGTGCAAGCAGGCAGATACTGCAGATGCATGTACCTTAATGCTGGAATAGGAAAGTCTCCTGACAGGTGCTGCAAGTTGTTGACATGTTGTTTACTTGAGCAGGGTTAGTGTCACTGCTGGGATGCAAAGCAGAACATCTTTTCCATTTTGCAAGGTATGATTTCCTGGTATTGGGCATTCTTGCTTCCCTTAGAATGGACAGTACATTATTGGGATATGATATAGTCCTAGGTGTCAAAACCTAATCCTCCAGGCAGTTATATTTAAAGTAGCTAATTGGGGTTGAAAATCAATCACTTGACTTGGCATAGGAGATCTGTCTCTAGTTGTAGGTTGCAAAATTTCCTCTCTCTGAGACAGAACAAGCATTGCCTCAGGCAGAAGGGGGCCACTAGGATCATGCTTTGTCTGTCTTCCCTAATTTTTGTTAGTACGCTCGGGATCAGGGGTAAGGGAAGGAATGCATATAAAGGTTCATAGGTTCGTACTAGGCTAATTGCCCTTGCGAACCATTTTAAGCCTAGCCAATTATCCCTTATGAGACTCAAACCCTGTACCTTGTGTTTGTAAGACAAACACCTTAACCATCAGGCCACCCTCCTAGGAATAGGAACTAGTCTGTTGATATGAAGTAGAATGCATTTATTTTCCAAACTCCAGTTTATTGTGTTCTGGAGCAGACCTTCTGTAGTTGCTAATTGTGGAATGAGGCAAACAGGCCTATTGAGGAGATATCCCACTGTATAGTCATAGTGTGAGTGTGTCATGTAAGTCAGAGTATGGATAAGTTTGAGGTAATAAGTGACCAGAGTAAGACAATTCCTCCTCATCCTCTGAGGTAGAAGAATCTTCCTCTTCCTGAAAAGCTACTTCCCTGCTCCTTGGAGAATGGGAGTCCTTGGAAGGGGAAGAATGAGAGGGCTCTCTAGATTTCATGAAGGCCATAAACTCCTTTGTTATTTTAAGGAGGTCCTGGGATTTGGTCTGAGAAGAAGTGGTTGCAGGCAGTGGTGAAGCAAAGAAAGTGATTCACTTCAGTTTGGTAGTCTAGTCTAAAAGGGTGAAGAGAGGATAAGGTCATCCAACT
This sequence comes from Protopterus annectens, assembly GCF_019279795.1. Lineage (NCBI taxonomy): Eukaryota > Metazoa > Chordata > Ceratodontiformes > Protopteridae > Protopterus > Protopterus annectens. The sequence continues at coordinate 636,019,654 of NC_056737.1, read as the reverse complement.
CCACTTTCAATTGTAACTTTGGTAGTCAGGGAAGACAGAGAGTCTACCTTAAGAGTCATGGCATAGATATCAGAAGCCGAGGCCTGCAGAGTGATCTTAGATCTGACATATGGTAGAATTCGACCTCAGACAGGCCGAGCCAGAGGGTTCGGGCCTAGGAGTCACTGGATTATGGGGCTGCAAGGGATCCTCATCTAGGTTGTCAGTCGACTTAATACCTACAGCTGGAGGTTTTTTGCTAATGTCAGGGTCCTTTGCCTTTTTCTCTTTCCAGTTTTTTTTTTTTTTTTTGGAATGATGCTAGCAGAATGCAGAAGCTTGTGGAGGCCCTGCAGTAACAGTGGATTGCTACACCCCCAAGGAAGCCTAAGAAGAGGAATCCATATGGGTGACATTTACCTCAGCCCTATGTCTGAGAGTTTTTGCATGGAATTTTCCACAGTCAGGAAGACTGTAGATGTTTTGCTGAGGCCCCCAGCAGAGCAGAGAAAACAAGTGAAAATCTTTATGCAGGATTTGCTTACCACACTTCAAGCAATAGTTGACTTTTTGCACATTAAATTAGAGAAATTTCCCCAGTGGGGTACCTATTTGAAGTTCTCTGGAAACATGAACCAATGGACTACGGGTGTACTGATTGCATGTGAAGTGCATCAAACTGCACAGTTAGAAAGAAAAGAAGATGGCACAGATGGATCCTCTCCTTATACCCCGAAGTCCAGACGTCCGTCTTTGGATACCTGTTGGCTAGGGATGATGTAAAGACTCTGGAATTGGTTGTGAGCTTCTGCATGGTAGGAAGACACCAAAGACCCAGTACTGCAACACTGACTATGAAGAACTTCTACAGTGGTATTATCATTTTTTAAATGCTGCAAAGAATGGAAAGTTTTTGGCACTCTCAAAAAGCTCTGGAGGGACAATGTGTTTATTTTACTTCTTTTCCAGGTTTGTAACCTAGATTCCAACTTAAATATTGAACACAGAGGCATCAAATGTTAACTAAAATTAAGACATGCCACCCAACTATTGTCAGCTTCCATGATGTGTCCCAGTTTGTGCAACTATCCTCCACTGCATTCAATTTCCTTGTAAAGGTTTACAGGTTGTAGACCATTTTAGGTCTAGCCAATTTCTCTTCAAAGGTGGGAATCAAGCCTTATACCTTGTGTTTGTGAGGTAAACACTTCAACCATTTTTCCAACTCCCAAATACTAAATGCTAACATATATGGATTTAAATGGTAAGCTTCTTCCAAGGCACATGCCATTCCAAAGTAACAGACCTGACAGAGCTAATTGGTATTCAGCAGGCATTCCTGTATACATTTAATGCACTTAATATCAGAAGTCATTTACTCTCTCATGTTAGAGAGAAACAGTTGATTGCTTAGGACATAAAAAGACTAACTGCAGTCAGTATCTAAGTTTAAAGCTTTTATAGACACTCTAACTAGAATCAGCGACCTGTCTAATTATTTTTTTAATGCCTTGAAAGTGCAATATGAAGCTATCCCTTTTTGGCCGAATGATTTCACAGATAATATGACGAATACCTCAAGGAAATACTGTGAGATTTACACAAGCCAAACCAGCATGTACAGAATTTGCACAACCAATTTTAGGCAGAAATCAGTAAGAGTACTATTTAAATTTATTAAATTAGATTTTCTTTGTATTTTGCAACTTTGGGATGTATTTAAGGAAAAAAAACATGTTTTGTAATGAGAGAAAAATGACATTTGAGTGGAGTCCCCCATTATATTAGAATAGACACTGATAAGAATGTTCCTTCTGTCCACATGTGGATCACAGTACCATATCCTTATATACTAAAAGTTGGACACACATTTGATATATCCCATTATCTGAATGCCTATATTCTAGCATTTTAAAAAATTTACAAGTAACAAAGATAGTGACACATAAAATGTGACTACTTTAATAACACTCAAGCATCAGAATAAAATAGTTTAAACATGCAAAAAACTCAGAGTTGTAAGTGTAGTGTTGGTTATTATAAAATAAATTGTAGACCCCAGATTTAAAGCCTTCCTTACTCTACCTTCTCTCCTAGGTTACTGAGAGGTGATCTATGCCTGACATACAAGGTATCCTCAGATCCAACACTGATTGACCTTTTGCACATTCACAAAATGAACAGCATCATAACCACTGGATCCAAAAATTTAAATATTGCATGTGACAGAAATAAGATATACTGGTGAGACAGATGTGTGTCTCAGATGATCCTCATGTTGAAGAAGCAAGTCCTATATCCATATAAAAGCGTAACCTTGACCAATGATGGGAATCAGAAAGAAATTACTGGTGGTCTGACCCCCACGTCTCTGATTGACAGAAGCAGACAATAACTATTCCCAAAAATAATATACCTCCCATAACCTATAGAAACTTTCTAACATACTCCCTCCCAATAAATGACCATGATATATAGGGACACAAATGAGTTGGACTGTACGGCTCAGATTATAAAGGCCCTGGTGGTTGTTAGCCTAGTATATAACTATGAACCTATAGCACTGAGCAGTACACCTTATTCAGAATGATCCTCTAAGTACAATATACTAAGATTAAGTCTCTGTTGCTTTACTCCGCTATTGTACCAGTCTGCATCCATTCTAAGCTCAAAATGGGACCTTAAGGAAACATTATCATGTAAATTCAAAGTAAAATAGATTTTCTGAAACATAGTGCATAAAACTGTGATTCAAACCTCTGTGCTTAAGAAAAATATTAGTGTCCTGCAATCCCCAGTACTGCTATTTAAACTATTTACTGAGTTCCACATTTGTCTCATATTTACATCATCAGGCCTTTTTTGCAACTCCTGAACTCTGAATCATTTTTCTAAAATTAGTTTGCAGGAAATGTGACACCTTCAGCACAGCTTTCAAGCACTATCTCTATAAAGTATATTATTGTTTATATGCTGCTGGTGTAAACATTCTAAGAATATTACACAGCTTTCTATCTTGAGTACATGAATGTGAAGCAGGCATTTCAAAATCCAGTTTAGGTTGTGTACTGTGCGCACTGTTTACCAAAAAAGGACTGAGTTTCCTGAATTTAGACATACCACAAATACAAGCTTGCCGACATTTGTCCATGGGAAATCATATAGCAGCTGTTTTTCTTCTCCCATATTCTGAAAAAAAAGACATAAAGCAAATTGTTTTGATATATCTGATATTTTGTTGGTTGAACATTTACAGGCTTTGACATGTTTTTTTTATATGTCTTGCTAAATATCTCAGTTTTACTTGCAACAATTTGTATTTCAAACCTCTTTGTTTTACATACACAGTACTATTTTGCTTTCAGTAGTGACCTGGAGGTCATGACAAGCCTCTTAGCCAAGGAACTTAGAAAGATGTCTTTGTGCTGGAAATGTCACCTTTCAGGAAAAAAAGTACCTACTGTGACTACTTCTGAAATATTCATAATGGAAAGCAAATGTCTGTTTTTGTGACATGCAAAACCAAAAATCCAAAAATGCATAAAAATATACCTTTTTAAGCAAAGCATTAAACAGCCTTTGATAAAAAGAACATTGTAAATGATAAAAGCAGCATACTGTTTGAAAGTTGTGCTTTACATTACCTGAAATATCTGTATACCACGGAGTGTCAAACCAAGGGTGAGTGAAGATTCAACTTCCCTTTTTTCCTAAAAAGAGGAGAGAGAAGCTAAGGATAGTACTTCTAAATGCATGACATAACCTATGACATAAGCAACAAGAACAATAAAACAGTTATGCACTGGGGTCTTCATTTACCCGAGTAAATATTTGCAGTGATTTCAAAACCAGAGGAACAATATACAAAATGATAATGTCTACAAAATAATGACTGAAGTCCGCTGTACGAAGGCACAACTCCTGATTACTTTAAAATGTGCCAGATGAATACTGTAAAGCTATGTTAGTACAGATACAAGTATGTTCCTTGTTGAATGCCCTTTTATGTAACAGATAGTATTGCTCATACTTAGGAAACCTAGGCACATATAAAAATGTTGAACGTGCATTTAATATTATCAAAAACATTTGAAAACTGAGTCACAGAAACATGTACATAGGAGTAAAGATTCTTATCCCAGTTAGGGTTGCCACCTTTATCTGTGACAAAAAAACAGACCAAAGCCACATACCCATGATCTACCCATGGCTCCATCTTTTTTCCCTGCCCCTTGGTCCACCCACTTCCATGCCTTTTTATATGGCATAAATGTCCATATTAGTCCTCAGACTTGACTGTATTGTGATAGTAGTGTTTTTCATTCAAAAAGTCAGCTTGAGATTGCATTTCTACAGACTTCAGAGTCCTGTTTCTAGTGTTAAAATAGAATACTGGAGTTTCTACAGTGTTTTCTAGACTACTGGACAATTAGTCTAATTTCCGCATAGTCCAGAAAAATATCAGATAGTTGCCAACCCTAATCCCAGGTAATGCTAGAGAATGGCTCAACTTTTCTGATGTCAGCAGGGCCAGCCAAACAATAAGACTGTGGGTGGATTCAGTTAAAAATAAGGCACATTTGTCAGAGGAGTAGCTGTGCTAATAAAAATATTATGTAGATACAAATTAGAAACTGTATATTTTAAAGCTATTAATTACACATGCAACAAAGATAAGGAAATGGATGACACTTTGGTAAATCTGTAGCATATGCACAATGACCTTCATGGATTATCACAGCAGAATGCAAACAACATTTCCTGAACAGTAAGCCTTATTTTTTTCCAGCTGTATTCTTAATAATAACCTTACAAGAATATCATACTTAATGTCTAAATCTTATGCTGTAGTACTATGAAAAATATTATTTAAAAGTAAAAATAAAAATCAACTAAATGGTATACAGGACAAATCTAATATCAATGTCTAAATTCTGATTTTCTTAAGTAAAACACAGGTGATAAAATCATTGAATCTTCATAAAAAAATAAAAATATAAAAATATAAAATTTGTGTAAATATCAGACACATAATATTAAGGCTAAGAGCTGGCTGTAGTTTCATCATGTAGTCCAGAGTTTGAATCCTCCAGGCTCAATTTGCATGTTGTGTGACTCTAAGCAAATCATTTAACCTTACAGTGATCCTTGGTCAGCTCTGAAAAGAAGATTCCACCTATGGGTTTGCCCAGTTAATAAATGAATAAAATTTAAAAAAAAAAATCGAAGCTCAGACATTTCACTGTCATACCTGGAATAAATTAACATAACGTTTTGATTAGAAATGTTTTACCCCCCCCAAAAAAAGAACAGAATGGAATTTGTTACAACTTCAGTTGATATACCTTAAAGGAAGGAATATAATCCTTTTCAATGACTTTCATTTCAAATTATGTTAACAGAGGCTGAATGGATGAATATGTGTTATGTTTTCTACATTACCATGTTAAAAGATCAAAAGTAGATAAAAGTTAATGTCTCCGCAAAGTTAGCTTTGGTCCTACTCTGAACAGTTTAAATTGTATGACAGCACTGGCCCCCTACTGGAATGTCGGCATTCAAAATGGTTGAGTGCTGGCAAGTGGAAAAAAAACAGAAGAATGCAGGAGAACAGTGAATCTCACATAGAGCTTATTTTTTACACATTTTTTGAATCCCCCAATGAATACCACACACTTAAATATACTAACTCTGAGACTGCCATAGCTTGGAGAAAATGGAGTATTCTGGGAAATAGCCATCTTGGCACTAGTATATGTAAGCCCATTTTATGTCCAGTCAGTCTCTGTGCTTCTTGACTTGCTCTAGAGGGTCCCAACATTTCTAATGGTTACCAGCATCAGGAATTCTAAGTAGCTGGACTAAATGTTGACAGCCTTCTCTCTTTGGTGTTTTTCTGGAGACAGAATCTCAGAGTTTATATGAGCATTTGTTAATACTTTTATAAAAGGGAGTAGTAACTGATACACAAATAAAAATAAGGAAGAAAAGTGAAAGCTTTGCAAAAGAAACACAGGCAAGCTGATTTCAGAAAAACATTAGAGGTTGGTTTTGCTGATTCCTGCTAGCTCTTCTGGTACCTCATTATCACAATCAGCAAAATCAACCTGGTGCTTTACATGACTGTTTTTGTCCTGGGACTGTTAGAGAATGGACTAGTCATCTTCATGGTGTGGAAGTCCAAACCAAAATGGAGATCAGCTGATACCTATTTTGGCAATCTGGCTCTGGCCAATTTGGCTTTTATGGTCACCTTACCCTTCTGGGCAGTGTACACAGCTTTGAATTACCACTGGCCCTTTGGCTCGTTCCTGTGCAAGCTCAGCTCCTATATGGTGTTAGTCAACGTGTATACGAGTGTTTTCTGCCTGACCTGCCTTAGTTTGACCATTACCTGGCCATTTTCCATTCACTGACTAGCTCCTGGCTCAGGTCTAGAGACACTATACTGGCATTGCTGGGAATTATTTGGACTTTGTCTGCAGTGCTCTTCCTGCCTGACTTCATCTTTCGCAAGACCAAATACACACAACACAATGCTTCACTGTGATATGGACTTCAGTGACTTTGCAATCCCATAGGAGGAGGAGGAGGAGATCTACTGGCGGCTGGTTTGGGTCTCAGCACAACTCTGTTAGGCTTTATCCTTCCTTTCCTGTTAATGACAGTTTTTTACTGCTTCATTGGAAGAACAGTTACCAAGCATTTCCAGAATGCCAAGAAAGAATACCAGAAAAAGAAACGACTCCTGAAGATAATCTATACTTTTGTGGCGGTTTTGCCATCTGCTGGTGGCCATTTCACATTCTGAAAACCACTCACAACCACAACATGGAAATGCTCAGACTGTTCAGTATTCCCTGTGCTTTTCACCAATTTATAATAGAAGGTGCATGTGTGTGTGTGTGTGTGTGTGTGTGTGTGTGTGTGTGTGTGTGTGTGTGTGTGTGTTTGTCTGTATATCTCTATGTTATTCTGAATGGATCTGGGGTGTGTGTGTGTGTGTGTGTGTGTGTGTGTGTGTGTGTGTGTGTGTGTGTGTGTGTGTGTGTGTGTGTACTGTCTTGCTAATGACAGAGGGACAATATTTTACTTAAAGACTAAAATACTGTCCCTCTGTTGTTAATTTTAGTCATTAAGTAAAATATTGTTCCTCTGTCATTAGCGAGACAGTGGAGCTCGGCATTTTTTTTTCCAATGTCTCCCGAATGATAGAGGGACAATATTTTACTTAAAGACTAAAATATTGTCCCTCTGTAACTATTAGAATGCTTTTTATTGAAATTGCCATAGCGAGACACAACCACAGAGGGACAGAGAGACACAGCCACTAAGCCAATTTCAATAAAAAGCAGTGAGACAGAACCACAGAGGGACAGAGAGACACAGCCACTAAGCCAATTTCAATAAAAGCATTCCGATTAATGAGTAAACATCTTCCAGACTGCATCGGAACAAACAGAAAAAATTCTGACAAAACATTCTGACTATTATTAAAAAGGAAAGACCACATTGTTTGAAAACTTTTTAATTTAACTCCTATTTGCTTCCAAGACTCTGGTTTCAAAAAGCATGCTCAAGCAAAATAGCCAAAGCAAGAAGAGAGCTCCCACCTCTCATGCTAACTAAGGTTGTAGATGATAAAGATTTTCTGTCATTTCGTGATAGTTATCCTACAAATTTCTTCCAAATGTGCAATTAGAGGACTAGCCTACTTTCTTGGAGGATTCTAGCTAGTGATTTAAGATAATGAATACGGTTCAATGGAACAGCTATGTGCCAACTTGTTCTGCTGTCGTTATTATTATTGGTGTTTCCTAGGACTTTCTCATCAGCTTACCTTTAATACCATGTCATTAACAAGTTACTTTCTTGCATTAGCAAATCAGTGGTAATTATTTTTGAATGACAGTGCTGCCTATACTGCCCAAGGCTGCTCAAGGAATGCCTTCTTACCCCATTCAAAATATACTGGCTGGGGTACCGGGAATAATCAAACAGAGGCTTGCCTTAAATGGAACAAAGACTGTGGTCATGCTCCCTCATGCACTGTATGGTCTAACATCCATATTTTCAGTCGAATGATTAACAAATGTACCTCTCTCAGCGTTAAGGGTAATTCCAACCTCTTAGACGTATGATCTTCAGATGTCGATTATGTCAAAAGGCCTAAAGCATGGCCTAGTTTCTGATACCGTGTACTGGCATGCCGATCATAAGATAAAGGGGAAAGACCTTCTTATTGCCCTCTACCAGAACTTCTATAAGGGTCTTCTTTCATTATTTCTGAGTCCAGCGTAGGATCCACTGCTCTGTATCACCATTTCACCGACCTTCTATGCTTGCAGTGTGAACAGCTTGGCAGGATCTGTACCCCCCTTTCTACACTGAGTCATACGTTCTTTTCCAGCTGGCTGAAATGCTGTCACTTTTTAAACTATATGCAACCCTATTCATTTCTGCCCTGCTATGACTAAATCCTTGGAGAACACACTGAAAACTTCAAATCAAAAATAATTCAGTATTCTTAGATTTAACCCTGTGTGTAGCCTCAGGAATGCTTGACTAACTTCTTGCCATTGGATTATCTCCCCTGTCACTTTTGGTAAAAACAACTTGGAACTAGTGTCAAAAGCAAACTCAGCCTCTGCATTCTTTCCCACATTGAAGTAGCTACTTGAATCAGAATATCAGAGATTCTAAGTGCACTGTGAACAGTTGTTTACAGTTAAGAATGTTTTCTTGCGTTTAAGGGCATTTATTAATTTTATTTATTTATTTATTTATTTACATTTGTTGAACTGCGGTGGTGGTGCTGCGGTAGCATTGTCGCCTCACAGTTAGACGTTGCCCGTTCGATTCTCAGTTAGAGCGTCTTCTGTATGGTGACATGTGTGAATGGGCGTTCCTTTGTTGAAGGTTGTGCATTAGGCCCAGCAAGCCAGCACGTAAAACTCTATTGCCAATCATTAGCGGACCGGAGTTCCCTGTAGTGACCCCTAACTGGGAAAAGCCGAAAGACACAAACAAACAAATTTATTTACATTTGTTGACCGGAAGTCTCCGACTGGCCATAGGTCCATTTTCAGTGGAGGCCCAGGGAGAAAAGCTCCACAGTTAAAATATACAGACAGTAGTTACACTGGCTTTACATAGCAATTAACAATTTGATCAACATAGCAATTAACAATTACAAACATAGTTACAGATGAACATAGTACATCAGTAGACAACTAGATGTCTGCTAAGATTAATGCAGTGCTCCTAGCACGATGCTGCACTGTATAATCTACTTTTTACAGTATATTTCTCCTTGTTATTACTACATCTGTCACTGCTTTTCAGAAAGAAATGTTAGTTTTTTTTAATGCAAAGTATCTCAATATGTCAACATGCTAAGGGTTGCAACAAAGAAATGGATTGCATTCTCGCTGGTTTATAAGTTCAGAAAAGTCAGTTAACCAGTAAATAACTAAATAAAGTACTTGGAGCAAGAAAAAAAAGAAAAGGATATAGGCAAAATATGTAGGGAAAACTGCAGGTTGTACTAGGTCAGGGACTCAAAGAAAGAATGCATTCATTGCCACCATTTTTTAAAAGTGAACTGCATGAAGTGGGTCTTAGGGTGAGTTATTTTTTTTTTCAGTCAGAATGTGGCTTAGGGACAAAAGGGAAGAATAAGAAATTGCTCCCCCATGGTAGTACATCCACTGGACGCACACAACATTGTGATTCAGTAGAGTCTCCACCAAAACAAGTTAGCAATCTACCTTGAATGCACAAATCTTCGATCAGAGCATCATGAAGAGACATTTATTTGAAATGAGTGTTTTAGTGTTTAAGTGGGGCAAGCTTCACAAAACTGTAACTGAACATATTCGATCATAGAATCATACATTTGTGCAAGGCAGAGTCAGTCCGTGGAAAATAATCACTTTGAAAATACCCATCCTTAGCTAAACAAGTCAGGCCTAAGATGAATTTCTGGACTGCATCCAGTTATCAAGATTTACTTTAAAGGTAATGAGGGTATCACTGCTTTATTTGTAATGGAAGATTATTCCGGAGATGGGGAGACAATCAGTAATAAATATGTTCTTCTGTCTTATTTATTTGTTTCTTGGAGATTCAAGACTTAAGTTCAAGTGTTTATGAAACCATTTATTTTGCTGAGGTGAAGTAGATCAATCAAGGTTTGGTCCTTGACAGCACAGAATACTAGACATAAATCTTGTGCAGGAGTCTATAAAATACACTATAAGGACAGAGTTTTATAGCCAAGGGCTTGTAGTCTAGTGATTGTTTTAGTTAGAAACTTCTCTGGTCTTTCAAGCTGTGAGATGTGTTTGGATAGATGTATTCCAAAAGGAGCATTACATAAATGGTCTGATTAGGACAAAATATACAAGAATGATAACTTCGTTTAACATGGATGAGATATCTTTAGTGATTACCTGGTAGAAACTTCTATGATCTTTCTAGCTGTGTGATTTGTTTGGATAGATGTATTCTGAAAGGGGCATTACATTCTATAAACAGTTTTATCAGGAGAGGATATAGAGGAATGATAACTTTTTAACCTGGGTGAGATACCTTTAGTGATTGTTTGGGCTACACAGAAGGATTTCATGATTCCTATTCCAGGTGCCAGAAAGTCTGCTCCTCAAATTTTCCCTTAAAACTAGCTGGTTTCTCAGTAGTAGCACTAAAATCTGAACCCCTGTGACTAGCACTTGCTCTAAAACCTGCTGGAAAGCACTAGGAAGCCTGAAACTGATACAAGCACTCAGCTCTCCTTGTCAATAAGGAGAAATTAATCATAGGCACTAAACAGCCTACAATTGCAAAGTACCTTGCAAAGGTAAGGGAAAACAGCTCTTAAACCTTACAAAAAAGCACCTAAACAGGCATGTCCAACGGTCAGCTTCCGGTGATTTCTCCTGTCCACCTGGTGAATATGGGCATACTGTGGCAAAGCGGCAACTGCCTCATGTACACAGACAATCCTCTCCTCCTACCACCCAACACTACAACCTGCAAGAGATGCACTTACATAGCCAAACTGGAAGCAAAGCTCTCTCTGGTCAAGACTGTGCTAGACACTCAAGAGGAGAAGGCTAACACCTGCATTACACCTCTAGCAACTCATAGTCCTTCAAAACCCACACCATCAACTCCCACACATAGCAACACTAAACCCACATATGCGGGGGCCCTTAACATTAACCTGCCCAAGCAACAAGGACCTCCGAAGCCGAGATGCAAACAAACACCAGTCACAACCAAAGTGACACATAGCTCACAACACCAGTGTGCCACCCAACAACAGCCCCTAAGGCAAGACAATGTACCCAACACTTTAGTCATAGGTGACTCTATAGTCAGGCACACTGATGTCCCACTCACCAGGCTGAACAAGGAGAAAATTACAGTCAGCTGCCTGTTGGGTGCCAGGATCCACCACATAATGCATGCACTCAAGTCACTCCACAACAAGTACAAATACGACTCTGTCATTGTCCATGCTGGAGTGAATGACTTGAGACGTACCTCCCTGGACTACATGAAAGAGACGTGGAAGAGCTCTTGGATCATGTGACCCAGGCAGGTATGACCCTAGCCCTGAGTAGCATCCTGCCTTCACCCAGAATGATACCACAGTATAAGGACAAAATGATTGACTTCAACAATTGGCTAAGCTTCTGGTGTCATTCAAAGGGATCCAGTATTTGTCTGCCTGGGAAGACATGATCGACAAACCATGATGCTTTGCCAGAGATGGTCTGCACCTGTCACCCCTGGGATTCAGGTTACTGGCTAAAGCTCTTGCCACCCCTATAGTGCCTTTTTAGGCAAGGTTCAAAGGATAAAACCACCACCGTAACAGATACAAGCATGCAAAATCTGAAGGTAATGCTACTCAATGCTAGAAGTCTAAACCTCAAAATGCACTCTCTCGAGGCACTCCTAAAAATGGAGAACATCAATATCTGTGCAGTGACTGAGACCTGGTTCAAGGCTCCAGAGAGCACCCCTGCAATACCAGGCTACAATTCCTACCACACTTTTCTGCCACAAAACCAAGACCGAAACACTAAAGGTGGAGGAGTGTCCATATTCACCAAGGATATTCACACCTCCAGGCTAGTTGCCCAACACAATGCATCTGAAATTCTCCAGGTGCAACTAACACTAGGTAAGACTGCAATCCAAATTGTAGCTTGCTACAGATCCCCCACCATACCCCAGGATTCTCACTACACCTTCCTAAACATACTAGAAAATATTAAGATACAACCAAACACCCTAATACTGGGTGATTTCAACTACCCTGCCATTAATTGGGAAAACTACTCGGGTACCAGCTCCTTTTCCCAACGGTTCTTGGAATTCATAAATTCCAATGCCCTGGATCAACTAATCCATTGTCCCACCAGGGGCTCCAATATCCTAGACCTGGTCATTACCAACATGGGAGATAGATGCTCCACACCAGTGGTCACCCCCTCGTTAGTCAGGTCTGACCATAAGCAAATCACCCTTGATATCGACATCCCATCCCCACCCCCCAGTACGGAAACCTCCTTAAAAAACTTCTCCAAAGCCAACTTCATGCTACTAAAGTCAGAAGTGACAAACTTCACAACACCCATGCAGATGGGATCTGGAAGTTCGACTGCAGAATCCTACACTAAGGCACTGTACGAGCACATCCACTCGTGCATGAATTGTGCCATCCCAAATAGAACCAAGATGGTCTTCTCCAAAAAAAGGAAGCCGATCTGGTGGTCCCCTGCTATAAACAAACTATACAACAGAAGGAAGAAACTGTTGCAGAAAAGAGGAAAATCCCAGGATGCAAAAAACTCCCTCATCAGCCTCAGTAAGAAGCTGAGATCCCTCATAAAATCCTCAAAAGCTAGTTACGAAAATAAAATTGCCAAAGATTCCAAAGACAACCACAAGGCATTCTATAGTTATGTCAAGAATCTAAATGGCAATGCTCAGATCTGCTCTGAGCTACAACAGAATGGCATTAAATATACTGATGCCAAGGATATTGCCAATATCCTGGCAGATCGATTCAGTGCCAACTTCACTCCCTTCTCACCCCCTAAAGGGCCCATCTCGATACCAAAAGATTGCCAAATTCCGATAATCACAGCCACACAGGTAGAAACAGCACTCTCCAAAGCTAAGAATACAGCATCCATGGGACCAGATGACATCCCAGGCTGTGTACTACATGAACTACAAAATGAACTTCCTCGGCAAACCCCCTTTTAAGAATGATAACTTTTTAACTGGTGAGATATCTTTAGTGATTCTGGGGGGTTCATGATCTTTCAGCGTGTTTTGGAAGTGTTTTCTAGGGAATTACTTTATAAACGATGTGTTTCTCAGAAGGATTTCATGATTCCTATTCCAGGTGCCAGAAAGTCTGCTCCTCAAATTTTCCCTTAAAACTAGCTGGTTTCTCAGTAGTAGCACTAAAATCTGAACCCCTGTGACTAGCACTTGCTCTAAAACCTGCTGGAAAGCACTAGGAAGCCTGAAACTGATACAAGCACTCAGCTCTCCTTGTCAATAAGGAGAAATTAATCATAGGCACTAAACAGCCTACAATTGCAAAGTACCTTGCAAAGGTAAGGGAAAACGGCTCTTAAACCTTACAGAAAAGCACCTAAACAGGCATGCCCAAGGGTCAGCTTCCGGTGATTTCTCCTGTCCACCTGGTGAATATGGGCACACTGGGGCAATGCAGCAACTGCCTCATGTACACAGACAATCCTCTCCTTCTACCACCCAACACTACAACCTGAAAGAGATGCACTTACATAGCCAAACTGGAAGCAAAGCTCTCTCTGGTCAAGACTGTGCTAGACAGTCAAGAGGAGAAGGCTAACACCTGCATTACACCTCTAGCAACTCATAGTCCTTCAAAACCCACACCATCAACTCCCACACATAGCAACACTAAACCCACATATGCGGAGGCCCTTAACATTAACCTGTCCAAGCAACAAGGTCCTCCGAAGCCGAAACGCCAACAAACACCAGTCACAACCAAAGTGACACATAGCTCACAACACCAGTGTGCCACCCAACAACAGCCCCTAAGGCAAGACAATGTACCCAACACTTTAGTCATAGGTGACTCTATAGTCAGGCACGCTGATGTCCCACTCACCAGGCTGAACAAGGAGAAAATTACAGTCAGCTGCCTGTTGGGTGCCAGGATCCACCACATAATGCATGCACTCAAGTCACTCCACAACAAGTACAAATACGACTCTGTCATTGTCCATGCTGGAGTAAATGACTTGAGACGTACCTCCCTGGACTACATGAAAGAGACATGGAAGAGCTCTTGGATCACGTGACCCAGGCAGATATGACCCTAGCCCTGAGTAGCATCCTGCCTTCACCCAGAATGATACCACAGTATAAGGACAAAATGATTGACTTCAACAACTGGCTAAGCTTCTGGTGTCATTCAAAGGGGATCCAGTATTTGTCTGCCTGGGAAGACATGATCGACAAACCATGATGCTTTGCCAGAGATGGTCTGCACCTGTCACCCCTGGGATTCAGGTTACTGGCTAAAGCTCTTGCCACCCCTATAGTGCCTTTTTTAGGCAAGGTTCAAAGGATAAAACCACCACCGTAACAGATACAAGCATGCAAAATCAGAAGGTAATGCTACTCAATGCTAGAAGTCTAAACCTCAAAATGCACTCTCTCGAGGCACTCCTAAAATGGAGAACATCAATATCTGTGCAGTGACTGAGACCTGGTTCAAGGCTCCAGAGAGCACCCCTGCAATACCAGGCTACAATTCTTACCACACTTTTCTGCCACAAAACCAAGACCGAAACACTAAAGGTGGAGGAGTGTCCATATTCACCAAGGATATTCACACCTCCAGGCTAGTTGCCCAACACAATGCATCTGAAATTCTCCAGGTGCAACTAACACTAGGTAAGACTGCAATCCAAATTGTAGCTTGCTACAGATCCCCCACCATACCCCAGGATTCTCACTACACCTTCCTAAACATACTAGAAAATATTAAGATACAACCAAACACCCTAATACTGGGTGATTTCAACTACCCTGCCATTAACTGGGAAAACTACTCGGGTACCAACTCCTTTTCCCAACGGTTCTTGGAATTCATAAATTCCAATGCCCTGGATCAACTAATCCATTGTCCCACCAGGGGCTCCAATATCCTAGACCTGGTCATTACCAACATGGGAGATAGATGCTCCACACCAGTGGTCACCCCCTCATTGGTCAGGTCCGACCATAAGCAAATCACCCTTGACATCCACATCCCACCCCCACCCCCAGTAAGGAAACCTCCAAAAAACTTCTCCAAAGCCAACTTCATGCTACTGAAGTCAGAAGTGACAAACTTCATAACACCCATGCAGACGGGATCTGGAAGTTCGACTGCAGGATCCTACACTAAGGCACTGTACGAGCACATCCACTCCTGCATGAATTGTGCCATCCCAAATAGAACCAAGATGCTCTTCTCCAAAAAAAGGAAGCCAATCTGGTGGTCCCCTGCTATAAACAAACTATACAACAGAAGGAAGAAACTGTTGCAGAAAAGAGGAAAATCCCAGGATGCAAAAATCTCCCTCACCAGCCTCAGTAAGAAGCTGAGATCCCTCATAAAATCCTCAAAAGCTAGTTACGAAAATAAAATTGCCAAAGATTCCAAAGACAACCACATGGCATTCCATAGTTATGTCAAGAATCTAAATGGCAATGCTCAGATCTGCTCTGAGCTACAACAGAATGGCATTAAATATACTGATGCCAAGGATATTGCCAATATCATGGCAGATCGATTCAGTGCCAACTTCACTCCCCTCTCACCCCCTAAAGGGCCCATCTCGATACCAAAAGATTGCCAAATTCTGATAATCATAGCCACACAGGTAGAAACAACACTCTCCAAAGCTAAGAATACAGCATCCATGGGACCAGATGACATCCCAGGCTGTGTACTACATGAACTACAAAATGAACTGGCACCCCACCTAAGTGTCATGTTTAATCATAGCCTCACCTCAGGCTTTGTGCCCACTGAGTGGCGCACAGCTACAGTTATCCCGCTCCACCAAAGAGGATCCGCCTTGGATCCCGGGAACTACCGGCCAATCAGTCTGATGAGCCTGATCTACAAGGGCGTGGAACGCATTATCATGGAACTTATAAACAAAGACATTGGCAACCTTCAGACACTGGACCCCACCCAGTTTGGGTTTGTGAAGGGCCGATCTTGTCTCCTGAATCTGACTGACTTCTTCGAATCGGTCTCCAGAGCTGTGGATGAGGGTAAGGTGGTCCACACAGCCTATCTGGACCTCACCAAGGCCTTCAACACCATCCCTCACTCTGGAGTCATAGATAAACTTACTAAGCTGGGCATAAATCCCTACGTCACTCGATGGGTTGCCAACTGGCTTACTGACAGAACCCACACTGTAAAAGTAGCCGACTCCAAATCCAGCTCCAGACAAGTGACAAGTGGAGTAGCTCAGGGTTCAGTCCTGGGACCACTCTTGTTTGGCATCTACTTCTCTGAAGTACAGGCCAAGACTAAGGGACTCTGGCTAACAAAGTTTGCAGATGACTGCAAACTGGGAGCCATTACTGAATCTCCAAATGATGTAGATATTCTACAAAAGGGCCTTACAGAAACAGATGCCTGGTGCCAGAGCCATGGGCTCAAGCTTAATGCCAAGAAAGGTATAGTTATCCCCTTTGGAAAAAAACATGTACCCATGAACTACCACATAGGTGGCAGGACACTAAACACTGAAAGTGTGATGAGACTTAGGGACACAAGCGGACAGTGGTCTCACTTTCGATAACCACATCACAACAACAGTCAGGAAATCCTTCTACGTGGCACACCTCATCACTAAGGGCTTTTCATCCAGATAAAAGGAGGTCATTGTCCCACTGTACTCATCCCTCATTAGACCCATTATAGAGTATAATGCCACATTTGGTATGTACCTCACAAGACATCTGCAACAGCTGGAAAGGCCACAGAAATACCTCACTAAAAGAATCACAGGCCTAAAGCAGATGCCATATGCTGACCATCTAAAAATACTCCAGCTATACTCTGTGGCATATTGTCTACTCAGAGGCGATCTCTGCTTAACATACAAGGCCATGTCAAACCCTGAGCTGTTGGACATGCTCCACTTAAAGAAATCCCAATCCCTCAGAGCCACATGCTCCAGGGATCTTAACCTTATCATCACAATGAACAAAACATGCTGGAGGGATAGGTTCCTGACCCAGAGACTCCCCATACTCTGGAATAGACTGCCCATACATGTCAAGCAGAGCACCTCATTGGCCCTCTTCAAAAGGAACCTTGATGATTTGTTGGGAGATAGGAAATTCACCTGGGGATCATGTCAGTCGCCCTGCTAGACAAGGGCCCATAGAAGTAAATATTGTGGGAAAAAATTTCCAGGGAATTGTTATGGCTAGGCTTGCATAGGCCTTAGGGCCGATAGCCTAGTACCAACCTATGAACCTATGCTGCTATGTAGTGTTCAAAGCATATGGAGTTATCTACGAAGATGCTAAGATCTTTGATAATATATCATTCTGGAGTGAGGTGCTGTCTAGTGTAACCTGTTGTGGAGATTTGTTTAACAAAATGATAATGATACACTTCTTTGCATTTAATTTAAGCCTATTTTTAATATACCTTTGATTAGTATGGTTTAACACTTGTAGTAACATGACACTTTATGTTGAGCAAATGACAACATCCAGTTTGCAGAAATCATCAAATTTAGACAACTATATGCCTTGGTTAGTGGTGGTTTGGAAATCTGAGAAGTAGATGCCACATAGAAGAAAGCTCAGTACTGACTCCCGAGGAATGCTACAAGTCACCCTTTTGCTTTCTATGGTAGCAGCTGTGAATTTAAGTCAATTCTGTCTGTTATCCAGTTTGCTATTCCGCTTACAACAAAAGTACCTAAATTTAGGCCTTTAAGGTTATTTACAATTCCAGCTTAAGGAATAGTATCAAAGGTCTTGTCCAGCTCCAGGTACACTGTATGAACTACATGGCCAGTAAATATCAAAGAAGAATTTTAGTAAATTAAGTAGATATAACCTGCTGTGAAAAAAAACATAGCTTTGTGGGTCAAGATCAATAAGATTGACATTAGTGCATGTTCTGTCATAATCTTGTGTGTGTGTGTGTGTGTGTGTGTGTGTGTGTGTGAGTGTGTGTGTGTGAGTGTGTGTGTGTGTGTGTATATGTGTGTGTGTGTGTGTGTGTGTGTGTGTGTGTGTGTGTGTGTGTGTGTGTGTGTGTGTGTGAGTGTGTGTGTGTGTGTGTGTGTGTGTGTGTGTGTGTGTGTGTGTGTGTGTGTGTGTGTGTGTGTGTGTGTGTGTGTGTGTGTGTGTGTGTGTGTGTGTGTGTGTGTGTGTGTGTGTGTGTGTGTGTGTGAGTGTGTGTGTGTGTGTGTGTGTGTGTGTGTGTGTGTGAGTCTGTGTGTGTGTGTGTGTGTGTGTGTGTGTGTGTGTGTGTGTGTGTGTGTGTGCGTGTGTGCGTGTGTGCGTGTGTGCGTGTGTGTGTGTGTGTGTGTGTGTGTGTGTGTGTGTGTGTGTGTGTGTGTGTGTGTGTGAAGGGACTTGGGAACATATGGAACTTCAATAACAGTTTTGGGTTTGAGATGTGCACTACATTTATCTGCATCTATACTGCTATATTTTTATGACTGGAGTAAGTAATGACATCAAGAGTAAATTCAAAGCATCGTTGTGTGTTATTCCTTAACTGTCTGATGTTAAAGAATGGTTTATGCTTATTATTGGCTTTGGATGCTAATTTAATGTGTGGTCTCCTTTGACTTTTCCTATGTTAACTTTTAGATTTTTGCTGATTAGCTTCTGTCCTTTAGCATTCCACAAGGTGGTTTATTTTTACATTTCCCTGAATATTTGCTTCTGTTTGGGACCACATGGTTTATGCTGTTTGTTTCTCAGAAAAAAAAAAACTGTGTTTCTTCTTTATATGACAATTTTGTTTAAGAAAAACAAATTTTTGAGACACAGTGATCACATTTTCCTAGCTCAAGCACTGTTTTTAATGGAGAAAACAAATACCAATGCACTATTAGCGTTAACAATGACAGAATAAATATAACTAAGTAAGAAATTATTACTCCCTTTCTATAACCTATTCACACATAAAGTGGGAGTTTCAAGGGCACAACACCAGATGGCTAGTAAACAGTGCGAACGGTCTTATCCTGTCGTTTTTCTTGATGCAGACAGACAGCTGTCTTGTTTCATCTTACCTTATACAGCCTATAGTAATGTGCTGTCACATCATCCAGCTGGGAGGCTTCTTTTATATACTTAAGATGTGCTTCTGGGGCTGTCATCGCAAATTGGTCTTTGTGCATGGTTGGAATGTGCTTTAAGATGTATTCCTTTCCCCGACGTAGTATCACCTATCGAGCAAAGAGGCAGGAAATTAGCCAGCATTGTTTAGCTTTTGTGACATAGTACATACATTTAGTTGCGTAACTTGCTGAGACAGCAATAACCTACTTCAACAGTTTAAGGGTAGGACCGAAAATAAAAGTACTATAGAAAGTTTGAATGAAAATATATTCAGCAAAGAACTGAAACATTAACTCAAACAAAATGTGGTAGTCATGTTATGATGGAGAATTTCTGAAATTTCTTCTGTCATAGCCCATTCAAAGGCCAGTACAAGTTGCATAGAGCTAAGGCAGGAGATCAAAGTGTCATATTATTACTAAACAGCTAGAGTAATGTTGCATTATCACTGAATAGAAGTACTGCACTATCCCAAGGAATAATTCAAACAGCTTGTAACTAGTACTGAGCTCTTTTTTAAGAACCTCCCGGATTAATCTCCTTGTCCCTCATGGATACGGACATGTAAATGCTCATCTCATCTGTGTGTTACATGTACTTAAAATATAAAGACTAAAAACTTCATGGGAATGTATGGCTATGCTTATTGAGATCCTCATGGATCATCAGCCTAATAAGTATCTATTAACCTATGGAGAAAGTAGAAAGAAAATTACCAGCTTTATGTATGCCATAAAACAGAGAGGTTGTTTTTCATTTACAGAGGCTAACTGGTTAAAAGTAAAATAATCTACAGAATGTTCTGAAAAAAAAATGGCTAATAATAGGCAATGTAAATTTAAATTTTTAGAAGTAAGGGAAGGCTGACATTTCTGCTTTTGTTTGCATGTACCTGTAAGTGGTAAGCAAACTATGTGACTAAATCTAGTATTTTGTAGATAAATTTATAACAGTATATATAAAAAAAGATATTCATGAGCAGTAAAAACAATAAATTTTATTTCAGCATATCTTTACAAAGGCATGTACAGTACTGTTAAACCCTGGCCATACTAGCATAGTAAAAAGTAATCAAATGCTTTAAACCAAAAGACTGGTTGCACTGGATCCCAGATTAACAGAAATCAATGGTCTACTGGGAAGCTCTTATATGAGGTGTCACAAATCCAGTGTCAGCAATAGCAGCTTTTGACCAAAGTACTTCCGCTCAGAATTTTTACTTTCCTGACATACAGTGAGTAATGATGCATTATTTCATTTCATTTTATTTTATTTTTTCTTTGTAGTTTTGAACATCTGATGCTGCTGGTATCATCAAATCAGATATTAACAATTTAGTAGTTGAACACCTGTGTAGAAGGTGTGTGGGAGAATGACCTATACTTTGCAGTCTCCAGTCATACTGTAGGCACCTCCTACATCCCCCCACACCTGAGGAATGTGATAATCTTGCAGGAGTGTTACAGGGCAAATAACTGCTAGTTAACCTGGACCCCAAACTCTATACAGCCATATACATAAAAAGGAAGATCTTGAATTTAACCACCCAGAGTCCCACAGAAATGGATGTATTACCAGCACATCAATCTTCTGTCTGTTTGCCATCAACCAGCTTCCTGTCAGCCAGTTTGCAAACTCCTGAAGATAACAGCTCAGAATGACAGGGTTCCTCTTTAGTGACAGACCTAATATACCTATGTCACTCCTTGGATCACTCTCCTGACGTCAAAGTTACAACAGAATATAGCCTCCCTTAAAAAAAATAAATAAAAATCTTAAGATTTTTTTCCAGTAAAATAACTCATTCAGATTATACTCTGCTAAAACATGCTTTCTATCAAACTGTGCTATGTATATGCATCAAAATTAAGTTCACACCACACTATATATCAGTAGCCTACTAGCCCTAAACAATGCTATTTATTTGTCATTTTGTATGAGTATAGGTCAGTTTTCATCAGCTACTATTTGCCTGTCTGGGGTACAACAGTCCTACTCCAAATTACATGTGATCTGTATAGCTTCGGTCATACAAAGCTTTCTTTTGACAGCACTAACTGTACGTCCTGCCAACCTTAAAGAGTCTGGTACAGCTTCTACATTAGATAAAGTGGACTTCCAATTTTCTGAATAAATGACTACATCACCAAGATACACTGTTAAGTACCTGTCATGAGTTTTCAGAACTTTATCCACAAGCCTTTGAAAAGTAGCAGGAGCTCTGCCAAGTTCAAAGCCTATACAGTATAGTGAAAAAGACCTTTGGGTCTGGGGAAAGCTGACTTCTCTTTTGCTTCATTAGTGACAAGAGCCTTGCAGTACCCGTTGGTTTAAACTTAGGTGGTTAAAATCCCTGCTTTGCCTAGCCTGTCTCTGGGCATGCTCACTGTGGGCACTGGATAAGTGTCACATGTGGAGATGTCATTCAGTTTTCCGAAATTATTACAGAATCTCAATGAGTTATGCTAGGGACAAATGCAATCAGACTGATCTATTCAGTTTGGGACTCTTCAACTACTCCTACTTCAAGCATTTTCTCACTTCTTCACTTATTATTTTATTTTGGGGTACTAGTATCCTGTGTGACTTGAGGTTTATCTTCTTCTCTGGCATAGTTTCAACATGATACTGTATTAAATCTGTTCTACCGAGCAGCTTAGAAAAAAACCCTCCATTTCTCAGTAAAATATTTTACTTTTGGGCCTTAGAAAGTTTTTCATCTAGATGAACTACAGGGACAGAAATCTCTGACACAAACCTGATTTATTTTCTGTATTAGGTTCACAGACAGGCTAGTTGCCCTTGCGGCCATTTTAAGCCTAGACAATTTCCCATTCAAAGATGTGAATAAACCCTGTACCTTGTGTTTGTTAGGCAAACATCTTAACTATCATTACCAACTCCCAACCCTTAGGTTACCTATCTGTTAGATCCCCCATGTACATCACGAGCACATTCAAAGAGAACTGCATCAAGCATAGTCATACAAACAAAGAAGCACCCCTTAAAAAGTTAGAAGATACAAAGTACAATGACAGCTTCTCTTGCCTCTTCTCCAATGTTCTCAACTTTTGCAATCCTTCCGTATTAGTTACTACTGTTTTCCAACAAAAGGGAATCTTCCCTGCTGGAATCACAGATCTCAATTTTTCTGCACATCCACAGATGGAAAACAGCAAACACACACACACACACACACACACACACACACACACACACACACACACACACACGTGCGCACACATATGCACATATGTATACACACACACACACACACACACACACACACACACACACACACACACACACACACACACACACACACACACACACACACACACACTTATAACATGTATTCTACATTCCTGGTCCTTCTGGCAGTCCTGTACAGTTCCCCACTGTTGTGTTATACGTTACTATTTCACTTGTATTGATGCTTCCAGGGAAATAAATGGTAAGATGGATGAACACTTGAGTATGAACACAGAGTTCATGAGGAAAAGTAAATGCCTTTATAAAGGCCATCTACAAGAGACAGAATCCCTATTCAAAATCTTTTACAAAGAATTGAAATCAACTATATCTCCAAGAAATCATACTGTGTAGTTTCAACAGCAACATCAAAAATTAAGTCAAACTCAGTTTTGACGTAGGGCTGCTGTCTGCTGATAACAATAATGATGGCCGCAGGATGTCAGTTACTGAACTACAACAACCCCCAGTGAGGAAGTACTATGGCCAACTGCAGAGATGTAGAATATAGATTATCAAAATGGTTATACAGGGAATGGAAGCTGGAAGACAACTTTTCAATAAGGAAAGCAAAAGGGTTTAAACTACAACAACCCTGTCCGCAAGTAAAGTTACTGAACTACAACAACCCTCAGTCCGCAGGATGTCAGTTACTGAACTACAACAACCCTCAGTCCGCAGGATGTCAGTTACTGAACTACAACAACCCTCAGTCCGCAGGATGTCAGTTACTGAACTACAACAACCCTCAGTCTGCAGGATGTCAGTTACTGAACTACAACAACCCTCAGTCCGCAGGATGTCAGTTACTGAACTACAACAACCCTCAGTCCGCAGGATGTCAGTTACTGAACTACAACAACCCTCAGTCCGCGGGATGTCAGTTACTGAACTACAACAACCCTCAGTCCGCAGGATGTCAGTTACTGAACTACAACAACCTCAGTGCTCTCTTTAACCAGAGGGAAGACATAAAAGAAACAGCTAGTCAACTTGAAATCACCAGGCTCTGAATCTAAAGAGTAACAATTTTAGTTACTTTATTTGAATTTGTTAACCCTCAGTCCGCGGGATGTCAGTTAC
Source organism: Protopterus annectens (assembly GCF_019279795.1). NCBI lineage: Eukaryota > Metazoa > Chordata > Ceratodontiformes > Protopteridae > Protopterus > Protopterus annectens. The sequence continues at coordinate 635,995,927 of NC_056737.1, read as the reverse complement.
TGAACTACAACAACCCTCAGTCCGCGGGATGTCAGTTACTGAACTAACTTTATGATATATACATAGACTTATGTTGCCAGTTAAAGTAAGTATATACTGAGTCATATCATATCAGAGAACAAAACAAATAATAATTAAAACTATAAATATCCAAATACAAATATGCTATATACAAATACACTGTATACAAGAAGCTAAATGGTTTGTATTCATTTAATTTTACTTCATATTGTTGAAGGAAATACACTCACTACTGCAGTGAGATAATTACAGCTGGTAACAGTTCTAGTCCATAAAGAAACTGCAAAAATAGGTTTCTGTCAAATGTTCTTTGAGCAAGTTTCTGAATTGTGGATAGGTGTTACACTTTTTGACATCCACTGGTATCTGAGCAAGACACTGTTATGCAACCACAGGATGGAATGAAGGAGGACATAGAAATACAACTTCTATGGCCAGGCACACAAGGTCCTAGCTGAAATTAATGTCATCTTCTTGGGAACAGAGGTGCATATGGTAAGAGATGCTTACTCACATGTAGAATAACTCCAGGTAGAAACATGTACCAAGACTGGCAACAGGAACATCAGCGATCAAAAACTGTCAGATGCAGCCCATGGCCCAGCAAAAGACCCTTACAAGCTTCAGATGTACAAACAGGAGAATCTTTCCTGATGCATGATGTAAGAACTGCACTCATTTGTAAAGAAATCAATGACTTCCTCAAGAAGGGACATCACGATGATTTGTTCATCACTTACTGAACAGAGATTTTGGGTGTAGCAAGCAACATCTATGGCAGAACAGGGGTTAAAAAGGTGATGGTTGCTTTGCAACTAAAGTCTAGACAAAAAGCAATAGCCCATCACCTCCCACCCCCCACCCCCCAAAAAAAGAGTATAGCAAACCTTTCAATTAAAGAGATTCATTTTTTGCATATGGTAGAATGACAATACAGCTATTTATCACTTAGGATCATAGGAGGATACTAGACAAATGGGCTTAGGGCCCTTTCAAGCCTAGCCAAGTTCCAACCCTTTTCCCTAGAGTGACAATGTTTTAAGCAGAGCTAAATCAATACCTACTGCTCCTATCCAAGAGGGACATTGGTGAGACGCCCCCCCCCCCCCCCGGGTGAATTTATGGTTTTCCATCCAGTCATCCAAATTACACTTAAATAGGGTCAACAAAGTTCTCTGCTTCACTTGAATTGGAAGTTTTTTCTGGGCGGAGGTAATCTTAGGGAAATGCATCTCTCTCTTCAGCAAGTCCTACTGATGTCACATACTAGGTTAAGGGCCCTAGGACAAGTGCATTGACTACCATTTGACTTATGGATGTGTAGCATTTCCATTAATGCAGGATCTGAGATTTCTTTAAATGCAAGGCACAGATCTCCTCTGAGTAGTCTGTATGACACAGAGTATAGACACAGTGATTTCAGTCTGTCAACATATGACGTGCTGAAGGCCTCAAATTTTCTTTGTAAGAAACTCTTGAGGTCTCTCCAATTGCTGCAGGTGCCTGGTAAGGTACACACCAAAGGGAACACTGTACTCTATTATTGGCCTGATAAGGGAAGATCAGAGGGGGGTGGTTATGACCTCTTTTTTTCCAGAAGCAATGCCCTTACTTTTGAGATGGGCAATGTAGAAAGCCTTTCTTACCACTTTAGAGACATGGTGGTCAAAGGAGACGTTGCTATCAACCTGTGTGCCCAAATATCTCACTACAGATTGAGTGCTTAAGGTGTTGTTGTTAATGTGGGAATCTGCAGGGACATCACCCTTGCCAAAGGGGATAATGATGGATTTTTTTCCATTTAGTTTGAACCCATGATTTTGGCACCAATCATTGGTCTCTATAAGATGTTGACATCACTTGAGGACTCTGTGGCCGCTCTTAGTTTGCAGTCATCTGCAAACTTTGTCCCATACCTTTCATTTTTGCCTTTACATCCGAGAAGTAGATTCCGAGTAACAGATACAATTATTGTACAGAATTTCTTTGTGCAGTATTTATTCTTTCATGAAGAAAAACAATTACAGCTTTCATAGCATTACAAAGTCATTTGAAAAGGTCATGTATTTTATGACCAAAAGTAATTTTCAGAAAGCAGAACATCAGAAAAATTATGATGCTAACCATACAGGAGTGTCAGAGTTTAATATAATTGTGGTAATTATTTGACAGGCAATATCCTACCAACCACAAATGTCTGGCTTAAATAGAATTAGTTATTTAAAAAAATAACAATAAACAGTTGAATTTAACAAAGAAAAAAAATGTTTCTATTAATCTTACCCATGAAGGAAAGTATGACTCTGGCTCAAAATATTTCCCATAGTGCTTGTTTCTTTTGAAGTTTCCAAGATCAGCCTGAAGTGCAAAGGCAGCCAGCAGGAAGTAAGCCTCCTCACGTAATATGCACTTGGACTGCAGCACTTGTTTTCTTAGGTGCCAGTAATAATAGTATATTGCTGTTCTATCACTGCCAAAAAAAGAAAAGATTAAAAGTGAGAACTTCAGCTAAAATGGAAAAGAAAACAGAAGTAAAATAATGTGAACATTTTTATGAGGAACCAAATGTTAACCTATTTATCTAACTGAAACGTAACCGTTTTGAAATACATAATTGTGAGTTATAAATTAACACAATAAAACACACAGATATGTGTTTTTTGTATGCATATATATATATATATATATATATATATATATATATATATATATATATATATATTCCACGCAGAAGACGCTCTAGCTGAGAATCGAACCAGACAGCGTCTTACATATATACAAGTGTGTGTGTGTGTGTGTGTGTGTGTGTGTGTGTGTGTGTGTGTGTGTGTGTGTGTATGTACATACACACACATATATATATATATATATATATGTGTATATATGAATATATGTGTGTGTGTGTGTGTGTGTGATCTCAAATGTCAAAACACATTTTGTACACAAACACCGAAAAAAATTCCATATTCCTGAATACTAACTAGGTACACATATCGAAAATATGTCAATTCAAAATGATCTAATCGACATCTTCAACATTTCCGAAAGTTTACCTGCTGACACTTATCTGTCTGCTTCCCAGCAGTACAATCATGTGTGGTTCAGTAACGCACATCACTTTAATTCAAGTTTTTGCAAGCGGTAAGCACCCCTGCACCCCCCCATGTGGGGGGGGGCACCCTGCAACTTATATATTCCAACTCCGAGATCTCATTACGGTGAGGAAAAGGGTAAAGTTCCAGATCCGCACTGCACCACAATCTCTATTCATAACGTCAACCTCATATGAGCAAATGCACAGTGGCATTCACTAAAGAACATCCGAAGAACTGCAGTTCAGCAATAGGGGAATCAGTCAATACACATTTGTTACTCCCATGTTTGCCTAACTGCACTTCTACAATTCGATAGTAAACTTATTTTTATATATATATATATATATATATATATATATATATATGTATATATACATATGTACACACACACACACACACACACACATATATATATATATTTATATATATATATATATATATATATATATATATATATATATATATATATATATATATATAAATATATACAGATAGATATATAGATACATAGATACAGACATATATGCAGATTTTTACACACATATACATGTACATGACTAGGTAAGACTGTTTTATGCAAACACAGTGGCAAAAATGAGAATAACACAGTCTGGAATGCAGTATGACTGTGTCTAAGCAGTGTTGATGTACACTGATTTTGTTTGGAAGGCATATGTGACCATGCACCCTAGATTGTCTTACTGCGGTTTCTACAACTGTAAGAAGTACCAGGGCTGCTGATTTGTGCCATTTATTCCTTGTTTGTGGACTGAAAGTTTTATCCATATTCTTGAAATTAAGTCAAGTACATTCAAGGAAGGTGTAGGACTCCAACAAGGGTGTTTTGTCTGTCTTCTATGCATGATCCTCACAGACATGATTCAAGGTGCAGATGAGCTTTGAAATTATTTAATTTACAGATGTAAGAGTTGCATCTTTGCTGTTTGCAAATGATTTGTTTCTTGGCCTCAGGTGACCGTGATTTCCACAATGGACTGGAACAGTTTACTGCTGAGTGTATTGGTCAGGATGAAAATCATCACATGTAAAACAGATGTTATGCTTTTCTGCTGGAAAAGAACATACTGCACTCTGCAGTTAAGAGGGGGCAGCTATTCTAAACTGAAGACTCGCTTAGTGTCTGGGTCTTGTTCATAAGCAAGGGAAGCTGGAATCGGGAGATTAAGCAGTGGATAGGGTCATTGGTTCATAGGTTTGTACTAGGCTATCGGTCCTAGGGCCTATACAAGCCTAGCCATAACAATTCACTGGCTATTTCTTCCCACAGTATTTACTTCCCTGGACTCCTTTCTAGCAGGGTGACTGACGTGATCGCTGGGGTGAATTTCCTATCTCCCATCCAATCATCAAGGTTCCTTTTGGAGAAGGCCAAAGAGGAGCTCTGCTTGACATGTATGGGCAGTCTATTCCAGAGTCTGGGGAGTCTCTGGGTCAGGAACCTATCCCTCTAGCATGTTTTGTTCATTGTGATGAGAAGGTTTAGATCCCTGGAGCGTGTGTCTCTGAGGGATTGGGATTTCTTTAAGTGTAGCTTGTCCAACAGCTTTGGGTTTGACGTGGCCTTGTATGTTAAGCAGAGATCGCCTCTGAGTAGACGATATGCGACAGAGTATAGGTGGAGTTTATTTAGTTGGTCAGCATAGGGCATCTGCTTTATGCCTGTGATTCTTTTAGTGAGGTATTTCTGCAGCCTTTCCAGTTGTTGCAGATGTCTTGAGAGGTACATACCAAGTGGGACATTGTATTCTATAATGGGTCTAATGAGGGGTGAGCACAGTGGGACAATGACCTCCTTTTTTCTGGATGAAAAGCCCTTAGTGATGAGGTGTGCCACATAGAAGGATTTCCTAACTGTTGTGGCGATGTGGTTATCGAAGGTGAGACCACTGTCCACCTGTGTCCCTAAGTCTCTTATCACACTTTCGGTGTTTAGTGTGCTGCCACCTATGTGGTAATTCAAAGGTACATGTTTTTTCACAAAGGGGATAACTATACATTTCTTTGCATTGAGCTTGAGCCCATGGCTCTGGCACCAAGCATCTGTTTCTGTAAGGATCTTTTGTAGAATATCCATATCATTTGGGGATTTAATAATGGCTCCTAGTTTGCAGTCATCTGCGAACTTTGTTAGCCAGAGTCCCTTAGTGTTGGCCTGTACTTCAGAGAAGTGGATGCCAAACAAGAGCAGTCCCAGGACTGAACCCTGAGGTACTCCACTTGTCTGGAGCTGGATTTGGAGTCGGCTACTTTTACAGTGTGGGTTCTGTCAGTAAGCCAGTTGGCAACTCATCGAGTGACATAGGGATTAATGCCCAGCTTAGTAAGTTTACCTATGATTCCAGAGTGGGGGATGGTGTCAAAGGCCTTGGCGAGGTCCAGATAGGCTGTGTGGACCACCTTACCCTTGTCCATGGCTCTGGAGACTGATTCGAAGAAGTCGATCAGGTTCAGGAGACAAGATTGGCCCTTCACGAACCCAAACTGGGTGGGATCCAGTGTTTGAAGGTTGCTAATGTCTTTGTTTATAAGTTCCATGATAATACATTCCATGGCCTTGCAGATCAGGCTCGTCAGACTGATGGGGCGGTAGTACCTGGGATTCAAGGTGGATCCCCCCTTGTGGAGTGGGATAACTGTAGCTGTGCACCATTCAGTGGGCATGAAGCCTGTGGTGAGGCTATGATTAAATGTAACACTTAGTTGAGGTGCCAGTTCATTTTGTAGTTCATGTAGTACATAGCCTGGGATGTCATCTGGTCCCATGGATGCTGTATTCTTAGCTTTGGAGAGTGCTGTTTCTACCTGTGTGGCCGTTATTACCAGAATTTGGCAATCTTTCGGTATTAAGATGGGCCATTTAGGGGGTGAAAGGGGGGTGAAGTTTGCACTGAATCGATCTGCCAGGATATTGGCAATATCCTTGGGATCAGTATATTTAATGCCATTCTGTTGTAGCTCAGAGCAGATCTGAGCATTGCCATTTAGATTCTTGACATAGCTATAGAATGCCTTGTGGTTGTCTTTGGAATCTTTGGCAATTTTATTTTTGTAACTAGCTTTGGAGGATTTTATGAGGATCTCAGCTTCTTACTGAGGCTGGTAAGGGAGTTTTTTGCATCCTGGGATTTTCCTCTTTTCTGCAACAGCTTCTTCCTTTTGTTGTAAAGTTTGTTTATGGCAAGGGACCACCAGATTGTCTTCCTTTTTTTGGAGGAGAGCCTCTTGGTTCTATTGGGGATGGCACAATTCATGCATGAGTGGATGTGCTCGTACAGTGCCTTAGTGTAGGATTCAGCATAGGTTCATAGGTACGTACAAGGCTATCGGCCCAAGGGCCTATGTAAGCCTAGCCAATAAGGTTCCATGGCTTATGCCACCCAAGAAAGTTATTTTCCTGTGCCACTGTCGAGCAGAGACACAGAAGTGATCCCCGGGGTGTATTTCCTATTTCCCATCCACTCATCAAGATTTGTCTTGAAGAGTGCTAATGAAGAACTTTGCTTGACATAGATGGGTAGCCTGTTCCAGAGTATGGGAAGTCTCTGGGACAGGAATCTATCCCTCCAGCATGTCCTGTTTATTGTGGTGACAAGGTTTAGGTCCCTAGAGCATGTAGCTTAGAGGGATTGGAATTTCTTTAGGTGCAGTAGCAGTAGCAGTTGAACTTTCAGTTCCCGTCTGCATGGGTGTCATGACGTTTGTCACTTCTGACTTGAGTAGCATGAAGTTGGCTCTGCAGAAGTTTTTTACAGAGGTGGGGGTGGGATGTGGATGTCAAGGGTTATTAGCTTATTGTCAGACCTGACCAACGAGGGAGTGACCATAGGTGTGGAGCATCGATTTCCCATGTTGGTAATGACCAGATCTAGGATATTGGAGCCCCTGGAGGGACTAAGGATTAGTTGATCCAGGGCATTGGAATTTATGAATTCCAAGAACCGTTGGGCAGAGGTGTTGGTACACGAGTAGTTTTCCCAGTTAATGTCAGGCTAGTTGAAATCATCCAGTATTAGGGTGTTTGTTTGTATCTTAATATTTTCCAGTATGTTTAGAAAGGGGTAGTGAGAATCTTGGGGCATGGTGGGGGATCTGTAGCAAACTACAATTTGGATTGCAGTCTTAACTAGTGTTAATTGCACCTGGAGAATTTCAGACGCATTGTGTTGGGCAACTAGCCTGGTGTTGTGAATATCCTTGGTGAATATGGACACTCCTCCACCTTTAGTGTTTCAGCCCTGGTTTGGTGGCCGAAAAGTGTGGTAAGAGTTGTAGCCTAGTATTGCAGGGGAGCTCTCTGGAGCCTTGAGCCAGGTCTCAGTTACTGCACAGATATCGATGTTCTCCATTTTTAGGAGTGCTTCAAGAGAGTGTATTTTGAGGTTTAGACTTCTAGCATTGGGTAGCATTACCTTCAGATTTTGCATGCTTGTACCTGTTACTGTGGTGGTTTTGTCCTTTGAACTTTGTCTAAAAAAGGCACTACAGGGGTGGCAAGAGCCTTAGCCAGTAGCCTGAATCCCAGGGGCAACAGGTGCAGACCATCTCTGGCAAAGCATCGTGGTCTGTCGATCATGTCGTCCCAGGCAGACAGATACTGGATCCCCTTTGAATGACACCAGAAGCTTAGCCAATTGTTGAAGTCAATCATTTAGCAATACTGCAACTGTTGTACTGGACTGCAATGCGGAAGAATGAACTGAGTCAAAGAATGAAGCTCTCATTTTAACAGTTAATGTATATCCCAGCCTCATCTATAGTCACAAGCTATGAGCATGCTGCTATGATAAAAAGGATAAACCTGCTAATATAAAAGGTTGAAAATGATGTTTTTATGAGACTGCAGATATAAAAAAATGAAAATGAGGCTGCGGATGTATTTTTGTGGTTGGTAGGGTATTGCCTGTCAAATGATCACCACAATCATATTAAACTCTGATACTCCCGTTTCCCTCACAAGGACAATTTTCTGTGACAGAGTAAGGAGTCCAATCATCTGAGAGGGTCTTGGATTAGAATGGCTGCTCCTCTGCAGGATAAACCTGTTGATACAAAGGGTGGAAATGAGGGTGGTGGAGGTGATTTTTGGGTTCATTATGCAGGAAGTATACCAGGCATGGACCACTTGGAGGAGACTCCCAGGGTGGGTCCAAGAAATTATAGAGGCATTGTGACTTTTAGCATGTCAATGAATGTTAGTGGATACTACAGGATGTCCAACAAATTAGAGTAGGGGATTTTATGTCTGTCCTTCTCAGCTTGCTCTCAAACTACCCAAACCTGAACAATTTGGAAAATGGACTTGATGAAGGGATGATGATCTTTGATTGGTGTGGACAGAATATTGTGATCTGGAACCACACGCTAGTCATAGGTGATTCGATAGTGAAGCACACTGATGTCCCACTCACTAGTGTGAATAAGGAAAAAGTAACACTCAGCTGCCTGTCAGGTGCCAGGATCCACCACATAATACATGCATTCACGTCTCTCAACAACAGGTACAAATATGACTCTGTCATTGTACATGTGGGTGTGAATGACCTGAGACTTACCTCCCTGGACTACATGAAAACAGACATGGAATAGATCTCGGACTATGTAGCACAGGCGGGTATGACCCTAGCCCTGAGCAGCATCCTACCATCACCCAGAATGATACCACAGTACAAGCAGAAAATTACTGATTTCAACAATTGGTTAAGTTTCTGGTGTCATTCTAAGGGGATCCATTATCTGTCTGCCTGGGATGACCTGATTGACAGACTTCAATGCTTTGTTAGAGATGGCCTGTATCTGTCATCCCTGGGCTTCTAGATATTGGCCAAGGCTCTTGCTACCCCTATAGTGCCTTTTTAGGTGGTGTTCAAAAGACCAAATTACCACCGTAACAGCTACAAACAAATGCGGTCTGAGGGTCATGCTGCTCAATGTTAAAAGTCTAAATTTCAAAATGCACTTGCTTGAAGAACTCCTTTAAATGGAGAACATCAACATTTGTGCTGTAACAGAGACCTGGTTCAAGGCTGCAGAAAGCATCCCTGCACTACCAGGCTATAACTCATTTCACACATTTCAGCCCCAGACCTTGGACCAAAGCTCCAAAGGCAGTGGTGTTTCCATATTCATAAAGGATGCGCACACCTCCAGATCAATAGCCTAACATAATGCATCAGAGATACTTCAGGTGCAGCTAACATTGGGTAAGACAGCAAGTCAGGTCGTAGTCTGCTATAGGTCACCAACCATGTCCTAAGATTCACACTCCACATTCTAAGCACCCTGGAGAATACTAGGGTCCAACCTAACACCCTCATACTGGGCGACTTCAACTACCCCTCCATTAACTGGGAAAACTACTCATGTACCAATACACTTGCCCAACATTTCCTGGAATTCATTAATTCCAATGCACTGGACCAGCTCGTTCTTACCCCCACTAGAGGTAGCAACATCCTTGACCTGGTCATTACTAACATGGGCGATTGTTGCTCTACACCAATAGTCAACTCCTCCCTGGTTAAATCCGACCAAAAACTAATCACCTTGGAAATCCACAACCCTCCCCCCCCACACACACACACACACAAACACACACACACACACACACAAACACACACACACAAAAAGGTAACCACCATGAAAAACTTCTCCAAAGCTAACTTTGTGCTTCTAAAAACAGAGGTGGATAACTTCACGGCACTCATGCAAATGGAGAATAGTTGCATGACCACCGAATCATACACCAGTGCACTGTATGAACACATACACAAATGCATGGATCTCGCCATACCCAATAGAACCAAGACGCTCTCCTCCAAACATAGGAAGCCAATCTGGTGGTCCACTGCCATAAACAAACTCTACAACAGAAGGAGGAAACTGATGCGGAATAAGGTGAAGTCCCAAGACTGGAAAAACTCCCTTATCAGCCTCAACAAAAAGTTGAGATCCCTCATCAAATCCTCTAAAGCTAGCTATGAAAACAAAATTGTGGCAGATAGTAGACAACAACAAGACCTTCTATAGTTATGTAAAGAATCTCCATGGCAGTTCCCAGATTTGCTCTGAGCTAGTGCACAATGGTACCTCCTATACCGAGCCAACAGATATTCCCAATATACTGGCCGACAGATTCAGTGCAAACTTTACCCCTCTCCCCCACAAAGGACCTATCACATTAACAGCAGATTGCCAGGCACCCAGTACTACTGCTGCACAGGTTAAAACATCACTGTCCAAGGCCAAGAATACAGCTTCTATGGGACATGACAATATCTCTGGCTGTGTTCTACATGAATTACAGAGTGAACTGGTACCTCAACTGTGCGCCCTGTTCAATCACAGCCTCACCTCAGGCTTTATCCCTACCGAATGGTGCACTGCTGCAGTCATCCCTCTCCACAAAGGATGAGCAACTACAGACTCTGGGAACTATTACCTCATTAGCCTAACGAGTCTGATATGCAAAGCTATGGAAAGCATCATCATGGACCTAATAAACATGGATAAAGGGAACCTCCAAACTCTGGATCCCATTTTGTGAAGGGTAGATCATGTCTGCTTAACTTGGTCTACTTCTTTGAGTCAGTCACCAGAGCTGTGGATGAAGGCAAGGTGGTTCACACAGCCTACCTTAATCTGGCCAAGGCCTTTGATACCATTCCCCAGTAAAGAATCATAGAAAAACTCAGTAAGCTAGCTAGCTAGGCATCAACCCCTATATCACTAGGTGAGTTACAAACTGACTCACAGATACAACCCACAGTGTGAAAGTAACTGACTCCAAGTCAGACTGCTGACCAGTCACACGTGGAGTCCCACAGGGTTTAGTCCTGGGTCCTCTCCTGTTTGGTATCTACTTCTCTGAAGTCCAGGCCAACACAAAGGGAATCTGGCTGACAAAGTTCACAGACGATTGCAAGTTGGGAGCTATTATTAACACCCCAAGTGATGTTGACATCCTACAGAAAGGCCTCACTGAGACCAACGACTGTTGTCAAAACCATGGCCTTAAGCTCTATACCAAAATATGTGTAGTGATTCCCTTTGGGAAAAACCCAGTTCCCATGATGGAATAGATCTCGGACTATGTAGCACATCGATGGTAGTCCACTGAACACAGAAGGCGTTATAAGAGATCTGGGAACACAGGTTGACAGCAACCTCTCTTTCGACCACCACATTGCCACTGTGGTCAGAAAGTCCTTCTATGTGGCACATCTCACTACTAAGGGTTTTGTATCCAGGAAGAAAGAGGTCATTGTCTCCCTCTACTCTTCCCTCATTAGGCCAATCATCGAGTACAATGCCCCATTTGGCATGTACATCACTACACACCTGCAACAACTGAAGAGGCCACAAAAGTACCTCACAAAGAGGATTCTAGGCCTTAAATACTTGTCCTATATGGACAGACTCAAAAAACTCCAACTATTCTCCATCTCATATCGCCTACTTAGAGGCGATCTCTGCTTGACTTACAAAGCCGTCTGATGCAGCTCTGTTAGAAATGCTACATCTAAAGAAATCCCAATCCCTCCACACCACACACTCCAGAGACCTCAACCTCATTACCACAATCAACAGAACATGCTGGAGGGACAGGTTCATAACCCAGAGACTGCCCATGTTATGGAATGGACTTCCCATACATGTCAAACAGAGCACCTCACTGGCCCTCTTCAAGAAAAATCTTGATGAGTGGATGGGAACTAGAAAATTCACTGTGGGGATCACTCCAGTGGCTCTACTTGACAGAGGCACTGGGAACTAAGGTTGGGGGGGCACGATCCCGGGGTAATCCTATGGGCTAGGCTTGTAAAGGCTCCAAGGCAATTAGCCTACTACACACTTATTAACCTATGGAAATATATCATCATATACACTGAAAAACAAGAAATGTAATGGACCCTTTAAAAAATTACCTACATACTAGTCGGTGAGAACTCTGCTTGTAAGGTTTCAGCTCATTGAAAACTTGACAAGCAGGCTTTACCACAGAAACTCAGTACTGGTGTTATTTCTATTTGTGTGCTTGGAGAGATTCATTATTTGTGGTGTTGTAGATAGGGCTGTTTCTATCTACAAGAAATTAAGTGTCTTTCTTTATATTTTTGTTGTTGATATGAGCCATCCCATCATTTTCTTTTAGAATTTGGAAACATATTATAATATCCTGTGATCATCTCTTCCTTTATTCCATAAACCTCCTTCACTGCTTTTGAGCTGTATTCACCTACATTTGTGAGCACTATGCAACAAGCACTTCAACAGATGCTGTCTTAGTTTGTCTAGCATCTTCTATACACTGTAAAATGCCTTATTACTTTGCCTTACATCAGTGTTTAATTTCAACTCATGTATTTATTTCTCCAGGCTTATCCATTCTCTGATTAGTTTGTGATATCTGTGATGTTAGACATCTTTCAGCTAGAAACTTCTAAATCTACATTCCCTGTAAATGTTACTGTTAATAATTGTACTTAGCCCTTCTGGTAGTTTGAAGTTTTTACTTTTATTGGAGTTATACCTCACTTTATATGCATTATTCTTTAGACTAACCCACAGTTGCCCTGCATTATGCTTTGCTTGTTTCCCCTATCTCCGTCCTCTAAGCTTACCTTCTGATAAGTGCTACACACACTTCTGCTATGTGAAATACTTTTGGAAAGGCCAGCATGCACTCTTATTTATTGTATTATGATAAGGAAAACACATGAACATTTCAAATGATAAGGTGTTAAATGATGGATAATCACTACACTGAAATAGTATCTGATAAATACAGTTTTGGCAGTGTTTTGTGTTTCATTTAGCCAGCAAAGCATCTCTCATCAGAATCTGTGACAGTTCAAGCTACAGAAATGGGAGGCCCAATAGCAGACTGGTGGGGAAATTTCTGCACTCCAGGGCATGGTGATAGGGTTCTGATAACAGGAGATGATCCATAAGAATAGAGTAGCTCTGCATGACCTGGTACCTCATAGTCCACTGCAAGACTTGTATACTCAACAATGATACCATTAAGGTCAACATAGTGATCAAACCTGAAAGATTTGGGAGAGTCTGATCCTGGACTCTCTGCTGCACCTCCATCAAGGTTATCCACATCCTGACCTCCTCAACTCTCCCCATGGGCAAGAACCACTGGCACTGGAAAGTGCCCAGTTTCTTCTCTGAATCAGGGCAATGCCAAAAGATGGTACCAGAGAGGACTTCTCACAGTGTATGCTCAGCCCTGGGTCTGCAAATATGGCAGAGTACTGCTCAGAGAATTTAGTAGGGAGTCCTTTGATAAGGTCAGCAGGAGGTGACCATTCAGGTAGGAAACATAAGTAGGTTTTTTTTTCTGTAAGGCCTTCATGCCATAGTCTACATTTTCTTTTCAATTCTTTTGCATCATCTGTGCCTGAGTACTAAGACCAACCCACTATCCAATTTTACCCTTTTGGGAACAGATGAAAAGTCATCATTCCTAGTTGGCTCAACTTTTTTCACTTTACTTTGCCTTACCACTTTTTTTTTATCAGAAAACCATGAGTGTGGCATACAAAACAGCGACAACAGAGTGCATTTTTGCACTCTTTTTATGCCAGCCTTGCAAACTTCCTGCCCATCTACTGTGACAGCACACACTGCAGGAGTGGACTCCGACACCAGTACAAGACAGCAGTTACAAAGATGGATCTCCCAGTGAGGAAGAAGAACAAACCATCAGCTTCTCTTTCCTCCCTGCAATAGTCAGCCCTCTGGCACCTGAGCCATTAAACAAATTGGGGTCACCAGCGGTACAAATTTTTGCTCTTCCTCTTCACTACTGTGCTAGTCATCACAGCCAACCACATGGTACACATTCTGGCAGCATCTTATAAGGGAAATGATGCCACCCACAGAACAAACTGAATGAGTTTCTTAAGTGGACCTTTCGACAGTGGTGTATCAAAAAGCATCCGATATGCTCAATTGCACCATCTAGGGACCCTGTAGTAAAAGGGAAATGACACCTTGACAGACACCATTTAGATGACATACAGAATGTGCTTTTTGACATCACCAAGATCCAGGATACCATAAAAACATCTCCATATTCTTTAAAACAAGAATCATAGACTTCTTTTAAAGGAAGGACAGCTTCTAACTCTCCTCAGAATAATACAGCACTGACTTGCATTGGCTGCATGGTCATTAAAGAGCCCTTTCTGTGGGAAACTGTAAGAGCTCTAAGAAGTGGCCTGCTGTAACCACATTCATAACTAACTAACCCCTTCTAATGGTGCCTTCAGATGACAAAAGCTCATTGAAATGTCTCCACTTGCTGTCCTAGAGTTTGCTTCCTGAGCTACAGGGGTTGTTTTCTTATGTAACTTAGCTGGAACAGGAGGGAATAAAATCATGTGACAATTCAGTGCCATTCTCAGTCTTCACATATGCTACTTCCTCTTCTAGGGTTGGGAAAATGTGGTAGTGGATGAAGGAAAAAGAATGGGGCCCATAACATCCTTCACAGGAGTGGGACCTACTTCGCCTTCAAGGGGTTATCAGCCAGGCCCTGCATGAAAGCTGTATCCAGATGTAATTTGTGTTAAATCTCCTCCTTAAGGCAAGAAAGGCTCAGCCAAGCTATCCTGTGCTTGCATATGCCTAAACCTGCAGCTCAAGACAAAACATCTGAATTGTTAAAATTTCAATGACCATGTGAGATCTCATCCTGGAAGCCACACATATAGTCCCAAACACCCCATTCTTCATTTCAGTCTTAGTGAGTAAGGAAACCTTCTACAGTGCTTGATTCGTTAATAAGGACTGAAGTTTAGACAGGAGAGACAACAGCTGAGAGCCACCACAATTCCTACTTTGACAGAAGAGGTGACATTTTTTTCCAGTCCTGATGAAGGACTCAAACTCCTTGACTGTTAGTAAAATTTCAAAATGATCTGGTTACCCTGTGCTTTGTTGGATCAATCAGACTCTGTAAGAGTCTGATGGAGGATGCTACATTAGGAACTATCTCTAGTCATCCAAGGGCTTATAAAGGGAATATACCTTCATGAAGACAATTGAAGCAGAGTCTATGTAATTCTAGGCTGTAGGTATGCCAGCCTTAATGACCAGCTCCATACAGGTTTCATCCCCTACTTCAGAAATGCACACTAAGACATTTCTGGGGAAATAGCAGTTGGGGGTGGCACACGTCAGTCTACAGGTGACTTCATGATCCTCAAAGTTTCGCAGGTGAATGGGTGCTTGGGTGCTGAAGGGAAATATGATAGCAAGCAGCCAGTACTCATCAGTTCTGCAAGATAATGGTATCAAGAAACGTAGATTCCTTGTAGGATCCAAGTGGGAAGGAGATCTCCCCCCATTGGTTACAGAGCATATTTTGCACATGTTCATACAGGGATGAGTCTGTAGTGGATGCATTCAGGAAATCAGGCAAAAGGGGTCCAGAGCTCAGGTTCAAGAGAGGTCTGCACTGGGTCCAGTGCCAACAATAAGCATTTTCCCCTTAAGCTTATGTTTCTGCATCTATGATTCTAATTCCCACCATAACTCAACCATCTGTTTGAAGTCAATGCCAAAAACTGAAAGATGTGATGTAGAAAGACTGGGTTGACCCATCCATCCTGGGTCACCTTCATGGCCTTGAGTAGCCCAGTCCTTGTATAGGTGATTCTCAACACTGGTGCCTAGAATCGGGCCTAAATACAGTGTAAGTCAAGTGATTCAGCAGAGGATCCACAGTACCTACCCAATGCATTGCAGTTCCAGGATGGCAGAGGGTGCACTTCCTCCTGGCCCCTCATTGCCTAATGGTTTAGAACATAGCTGTAAGCTCAAGCCATTACCAGCAGAGGATGAGCTCTGCACCTGCAAAGATTGGGAAACTGTTTAGGGTTTTACTGAAGCCTACCTTTTAAATTTCTATCCTTTTGATGGTGCTGTAGCACAAAGCCTGGGCTGCTTGCCGACGCCACCACTCTATCTGTGCATGGAGTGTTTCACTTCTGCCATCCACCTGGGAGTGAAGTAGAGCTGGAGCATCTTTATGTGTTGTCTGCTGGTGTTGGTCTGAACTTCTGCTATTAGCATCAAGCTATGTTCCTCTTCTTGGCAGAAGAGGTCAGTGCCAGTGAAGGTCTTGTATCATTATACGTTGCTGGAATGGACATTTAGTAGCTGTGCAGTTTACGTGGGAACTTTTTACCAAAGTGTGCCAGGAATGAAGTCTGAAATGTGAAAGGTGCACAAAATAACTGGTGGATTCAGGGTCTAGGAATGCATGGACCACTACAGGAAATGTCAGTGTTACACTTTGCCTTAAAAAGATCATGAACAGAACATTGGGGAAAAAAGAGCCACTGTCTTCACAGGTGAGTCACACACTCAGCACTACTGGAGGGATTATGGCAGACAAGTAACATTTCACAGCTGCATGACAATGGCTCCATAACATTTCATAGCTGCATGACAATGGCTCCATAACATTTCATAGCTGCATGACAATGGCTCCATAACATTTCACAGCTGCATGACAATGGCTCCATAACATTTCATAGCTGCATGACAATGGCTCCATAACATTTCATAGCTGCATGACAATGGCTCCATAGACTGGCACAAGTAAAAGAGTTCAAGACAGACGGGTTTTAACTCGACTGCAGTCATGACAGGGAAACACCTAGACAAACTCTGTTTTAGAGTTTGTTTACAGTCACTTCATAACAAAACAGATTTGTCTGTATGTTAACCCTCTTTCTCCATCTGTTAAGCAGTATTATTACGCAATTTGTTGACAAAATTGTTATGTGGAAAATGTTTGCTTGTGCCAGTTTAGCTTTGGTTGTGGAATATGCACTGTATACAAGTTGTCTGTTGTCTGTCAGCTGCCTGAGGAAAATGTAGGCAATAACTTTGGAGTTAATTATCTGATGAAAACTTTGTATCACAAAATTAGACAGCAAGGATTTTTGTCAGGCCAGATTTTATTAACTTTGTTTTTGTGTGTTGTTTAGTACTGTTACTATGGTTAAAACACAGATAAATGCAATCTTGTCAATCTGAGTTTTAAGCAATGTTTTCCACTATAGTCTATGACTTTTTAAGTGCAAACACAGAATAACTGAACTTCTTTTGCAGAGGGTTTCCAGCTGGACATTTTGCACTTGTATGTTGAAAGCAGAAAGCAATTGCCAGACAGCTCTGTTTAAGTTATAGTCATCTCTGGCTACATTTAATCGTCAAGCTAAGAAATTGCTTTTAAACTTGTTTTTTTTTGCATTACATAACTGAGAAGTGTTTTGGCAAAAATCCAGGAATTCTTAACAATGCTTAATTTAGTAGTACTTGCATTGTCTTCTAAACAAGCTATCAAAACTGACAGTGCTAAGTTTTGTTTCTACTTTTGTGTGTTGTGGGATGGTTACAAGACATGTGGTAAAGGAGACCACTAAGGAACCTAGCCCAGTTTCCCCACACTCCTAAGAGCACTGTCTGGTTAACTGATATACTCTGAGTCACAGAGTAGGAAAATGAAGACTGAGGGATTCAAACCCTGGACTGTCTCACAGCCTCCATCCTGTATGCTGCGACCTTATAAGTACATTGCATATCTATGAAGAAGGCTCAAGTATGGTTCTAGTCCTTCTAATTCTGAAACGTAGAAGTCTTTGTCTGGCTTTCTTTTTCACCCCATCTTATCTGGACAGCTATTCCTGGTGCCCCACATTCATCACTGGGTCTACTAGTCACTCTAACTCAACACCAGATTAACACCGATATTTTTGCAGGGGCCACTGCAGAACCTAAGGGTGTCCTGAGGAGGTCATGCAGTCTATCCTTCAGCTGGGAGGGTTTTTTATTTTCTGATCTACCCTGGTTACTCCCCTTTCTCCATTTGCAGTGTCTGTGGTATGTCTGAGGGATGGACATACAATCGGGGCGTGTGGCTTTTTGCCCCGCCTTAGCTCACCCACGTACACTACCATGTTCCAAAGAAGGGAGAACATACCTCCTAATCATGATATCTCTATCCTCCACCATGGATCATCATAGGGGATACCCACATAACCCCCACCAAGATGGACATGCCCATCCCTCCTTGTTGCTCCATCAGTATTGCTAGACACTAATCAAACCTGGGTCTACTGGGTCACTGAAGCAGTGAAATGAAGAAGGTTTGCTTCAAGATTTCATGATCCTCTTTGGTCTTTGTAAAGTCAGTATCAAGTCAGGTTTTCAAAATTCAGGAGGGGATTCTCTTTGACACCAGACAAAATCTTGCCTCATTTTCTAAAGCTAAGGGTACTGCTCCTGTCCTGCTAGGCATTGCTGACACTCATTTACCAAAATGTCTAATTAAAACAGTCTTGCCTTCTCTGGCTATGCTTATGGTACATGCTGAATATCATATTAAATTCTGTGTAATGATCTTATGTCTGTCCATCTTAGGCACATTGAGAACTGATTAACAAAACAGCACTGCTTTCCACATCATTCTGACAAAACAACCATTTTGCTGGAATCTTTGTCATTTGATATGAAACCTCTCCATCAACCTTTACGCTTTTTTCTGATGTGCCCCTACAAATAAGTCTTTCTTCTTGTCTGGATTACATCACCTCTGAAAATATTAGTTTAACCCTCTCTACCTTTTCAGCCTTTCTGAAACGTCTCTTCTCTGATATTTTTAATGTTTTTTTTGTCCTGCCTACTGCTGTTCGAAGATACACATGACCTCTTTCCCTCTCCCCTTTCCTTTCATCACCAATCAGATGGGACGAGTGCAGGTTGCAACATATTGTCTTCATATGGTGACAGTCACCTTCTTGTAACTCTTCCTCTTCACTCCACCTGGATTTTAGCAGCTGACAGTTCTTTGTCTCTGGATTTTGCTTCATAGCTGTTTGAAATCCTGCTATTGTTTGAGTAATTCTAACTTTCCCCTTGTCATTTTTGCATGCTACAGATCGTACGATGTGGGATGTTTTATATGCAGTCTCATTAACTTCTTGTCCTCAACACTGCCACCTTTCACTCATTTAAACTTTAAGCATTCTTAGTCCTAAACCTGAAAACATTTAACAGAAATACTGTCCTATTGTCCTGCTTAACATATCAGCATCTTCTGACTGTACTTTCCCATCTTCCCTTCTCTCCATTTCAAACCTCGGAATGCCCCTCGGTTTAGCGATAGTGTGTTTCTTAACTACGGTTTACAGATTTACATAAGCAGATACACTTGGTATAGGGAAGAAGCTCTGATGAAAGTGGATAACAAAGAAATTAAATCTTGTGTATCACTTTTGTTGTTGTTACTGCTGACTTATTCCAAAGCATAGACAACTCAAGTGTCAAGAGTCTGAAACACAAATGACCGACATGTTTTGCATCAAATAAATTATGTTAAAACTACTAAAATGGCATTTTAAAATAGAAATGTATGTCCCCTCATCCATCCATGAATTGCTCACAACATTAGATTTGTATACACTGATTTGGGAACATCCACAGAAAATTAAATTAATTTACGTTTAGTGCCAAAGAAAAATGCAACTCCTCTAACCTATTCTATAATTTATTTTTTCAGCCTTTGTCATGAAACAATTATGCTAAAAGCTATTTTTCCTGAACTACAGATGTTATGATATAGTATTTAATCTGGTGAAAACAGCCTCTTAGATAAAGAAATTGTCTATATTTTCATTCTGTAGCAATAAAGCTACTACTTCACAGTAAACCATGAACTGTGTTTGATTTTGGCAATAGATAAAAATGGTGCACCCCCCCAGTCCTTACCAGAAAAGCTGTAGGTCTTTATTACCTAACAGTTTAGACTTCCCCAAATCCACAAAGAAGGGCCTTGCACCTGTCCAATAAATTCTTCAATCAGTAGCTGGTAGCTGAGTTTGAACTTTTCACTCTCTGTCTGTTGAACTGTTAGTACCAACATAAACTTTATAGATGCGTTTCAAGTCCTTAAAACTTAAATATTTTTTACTATTCTTTTTTATCTAGTAAATGAAAAAATTAAAAATATAAGCTAATGATGCACAGCACATTTTGTTAAATAAAGGAATGTTTAGCTAACATGTAAAGTTTGTGTGGGTACACCTCAGCTGTGTTCCTGAGCTGGTTACTTCCACAGTGGGATCACTACTGCAAACTAATAAAAGTTGTAGCCAGCCTGCAGGGTGACCATCTGGTAGTGTGCAGATGGCCATCAATGGATCAACCTTTTATACAGGTAATGTAGAGCTACATGGCTAAAGTTCCTTCCTTTCTGACTTGAAATCACCTGAAGGAGATATTCAGTTTTGATCACACGTGAGTTTCTAGCTGAGTCATGACTCTAATGTGTCCATTTTACCAGCAGGGTAAGTGATGTATCTGATACATGGCTTTACTATTTTCACAAAGTATGCAGACTGTGTTGATATGAATGGTTGCTACTTTGATTCCCTAGATTCTTAAAAGAAAGCAATTTAGAAGATACAACTGAAATCATATAACTGAAACAAGCTCCTTTATACAAAGAAGCTGACAATTTAGAATAGCACACTGACTCAAGCCCTTATCTCTAGATGTTTCTTACTTTTTCCGAACTTCTGATTTTACCTCAGCAGTAGAATTCCCATGTGGTCGTTCCCCAGAAGCAGGGTTGCAGAGGCCTTCCTTTTGCAGATAAGGACAAAGCTGCAGGCATATCTATAAATCTACTTGGTCATCAGATGATGGAATGAGGAACATAGGGCTGGACACATTTAATATAATATAGTTTCTTAATGTCCATGACCACTTACTCCCACTTACTCACTAATGATATGACACTGACAAAGAAGAACTGAATTTGTACAAGCAGATGAAATGCCCATAGGCTACATATCTCCAGTTTTCCCATGCTGCCACATGTGCTGTCACCCCCTTCTCTATTTGGGAAGTACTATGTGCAGTACACAGCAATTAGTTTTCATAAAGAGAAGGTAGTTGTATCCTACCTGCTCCATGGTCTCTGACCCATGCTAGTTGCAAGGCATGAGACAAGCCACTACACTGCACTAATCTGTACCACTGTCTGACCCATGCCAGCTGCAAGGCATGAGACAAGCCACTACACTGCACTAATCTGTACCACTGTCTGACCCATGCCAGCTGCAAGGCATGAGACAAGCCACTACACTGCACTAATCTGTACCACTGTCTGACCCATGCCAGCTGCAAGGCATGAGACAAGCCACTACACTGCACTAATCTGTACCACTGGGATAGCATGACTGCACAATCTACTAACAAGGGTTATCACTTCATAAACCTCCACCATTTAGACATTTTGTTTAAAAACTGGCAATTAAGTATGCAGGATTCACACAAATATTATTCTGTCTTGTTGCATAAAGTTATTAAACAATTTACATCTGACAAGATATGAAAAAAAAATACACTTACCTTATTAATCTGCCATTTTCCACATAATATTGTACCCTGAAGTGAACGATCATTGGGGGACCAAATTTATCAATACCCTGTTGGGGAGACAATATGGTTACTAGTTTATTATAACTTATGGCGAAGATTTAGACAAGCTTCTGTAAAACAACAACTTTCCAAATGTATATTCTTCTATCAACAGCCCTCCAGTTTACTGAGGTCAAAAAGCTCCAAACAAACAAACAAACAAACATTTTTTCAACCCTGACTCCCCTCAAACATTACTGTTGTTACTACTTCATTCTAAAATGTATACTAAACAGTGAAAGTAAAACACTGAAACCAAGTCAGGTCTTTAACACACTTTTCCTAATGAACATTTGAATCTGTTAACCAAGGTTTGGTGAAAGTAAACCCTTCAAAATGAATTTACTCGAGGAACAAACACAAAAAAGAAAACATACCCAGCCCCCATGTGGGAGAATTCGGCCTCTCCACATCCATAGATTATTTGACTTTAGAGAATGGGAAACCTGTAGATCTCACCCTGAATGGAGAACAAACGTTCTCTAGCAGGGTGTTAATGTAAGGGTAACGCCCGCTGACAAATGAGTCCGCTGCTTCACGGAACCATATTATGCTGCCATGGAGCCGAGGCTGAAATGACCTAACAGCCACCATTATTTTATGCTCGCTAAGTAGCGTTTTGCTGTTTAGTGAGTGCAAAATAAAAAAAGTACAGTTTTGTACCTACCATAAATGTAGATGTTCGAAGATCCACATTGCTGCAGTCCTTACACTTGGGTATACATTAAACTGCGCCATATCCTCAGTCTTTTCTTGCCCCAGATGTCAGAAGACCCTAAACAGGGTAAAATCAAAAATTCACCAAACACTAAACACCCCTGCACCCTAACTATGTACAACTTTCCAAACTATGTACAACTTTTACAAATATATAATAAAGAACCAACCTATCCACACTACCACCCCCAAACACAGAGGGGAAGGAGGGGTGGATCTTCGAACATCTACATTTATGGTAGGTACAAAACTGTACTATGTTCTTCATCTCACATTGCTGCAGTCCTTACACTTGGGTAGATTCCCAAAGCAGAGGTGAGGGAGGATGGCAAATCAAAGAGAAGCAGGAGCCACCAAAATGCCCTGTAAAATAGCAGTGGCAAACCCAGCCCTAGATTTAGAGTAGAGAGGAAGGTGGTAGTGCTTAGAGAAAGTATGTACTGAACTCCAAGTAGCTGCCTCCAGAATATCCTTAGTTGCCACCCCCCTTAGAAAAGCTGTAGAAGTGGCAGTAGCCCTAGTGGAATGAGGTCTAATCCCTGTTGGAATCTCCTTGCCATGATGGGAATAACAAAAGGCAATGCAAAACCCAATCCACTTAGAAATAGTTTGTTTTGACACAGGCTTGCCCTGAGAACACAAAGCAAAAGAAACAAACAACTGCTGAGACTGCCTGAAACTCTTAGTCCTGTCTAAGTAATAACTGCCTGTGTACATCCAAAGTATGCAAAATCTTTTCCCCTTGTTTTGGGGGTCTGCATAAAAGGTAGGTAATGAATAGTTTGGTTTAAAGACACGCTTGAAACCACCTTAGGCATAAAGGAAGAAGATACCCTATCCTTATGGAAAATCAAGAAAGGCTCAACCGCCATAAGGGCCTGCAATTCAGAAACCCTTCTTGCAGAAGTAATGGCCAACAAAAAAGCAGTCTTCCATGACAAATATTTTAACTCAGCCGTAGCTGCAGGCTCAAAAGGTGGTAGAGTGAGCTTTTCCAACACATAATTGAGGTCCCAAGCAGGAGTAGGAGCTCTTCGTGGAGGTCTTATGTTCTTTGCCCCTCTGAGAAATTGCTTGAACAAAGGATGAGAAAACAAAGGTGGATCACAGTCATAGTGAGCTGAAATTGCTGCAGCATGAATCTTAATGGAAGAGAAGGACAAACCCTTGTCCAATAACTCAGTAAGATATTGAAGAGCCACACTCAAATTAGGCTCAGAAACATCCAAATCCTTTGCTGCACTCCAAAACAAAAATCTCTTCCACTTGTCTGCATACACTTTCCTTGTACTAGGTCTCCTAGCTTCCATAATCACATTCAAAACTTGTTGAGGAAGTTGAGCCCTGCTATGAGCTAAAACAGGATATGCCATGCTGTGAGATGAAGAGAGTGAAGCTTGACATTGAGTAGATGACCGCCCTTTGGGACAACAGGTGTGGAATCAAAGGTAAGGGCCAAGGTGGTTTTATCAGATTTCTCAGTAATGGGTACCAATGCTGTCGAGGCCAATCTGGAGCTATCAGGATCATTCTTGGTTTGTCCTGTCTTACCTTTAACAGTACCTTTAGAAGTAGAGGAAGAGGTGGAAAGGCATATACATGAAGATTTTTCCAACTGAAAGAAAGAGCATCCACTTTCCAAGCTGCCTGGTGTATCCTTTTTGTGCAAAACTTTGGCAGCTGGTGGTTTAGAGGAGAAGCGAACAGATCTATGTCTGGCGTTCCCCATGACACTGTTAATTGCTGAAATACATGAGGATCCAATTGCCTCTGTGGGGATCCATGATTTGTCTGCTTAACACATCTGCTAAGGAGTTCTGTACTCGGTAGAAACCTTGCCTGAAGATTTAGTTGTAAACTGAGAGCAGTGTCCCACAAAATCATTGCTTGTCTGCATAGAGGGTAAGAATGTGTTCCCCTTGCCTGTTGATGTACCACATGACAGTTGTGTTGTCTGTTAGAATCAACACCTGCCCTGGAAGAAGTAATTCCTTGAAAGCTGTTAATGCAAACTGGACTGCTAACATCTCCTTCAGGTTGATATGTAGATGCTGTAGTCTGGCAGGCCACTTGTCCTGTATCCACTTTCCATTGAGATGAGCTCCCAAGCTTTGTCCGAGGCATCTGTTGTTAGAATCTGACTCGCCTCTGGCCGGGTCACAGAAAGTCCCTTGTTTAGGTGACATTGCTGAGCCCACCACAAGAATTCCTTTTGGATGCAAGGTATTATTGGAATGACAGTGTCCAGATCCTGGCAGTGCTGTGTCCATAGATTCTTGAGATACCATTGCAGCTTCCTCATATGCAGTTTGGCATTGGGAAGCACCAGAATACAAGATGCCATGAACCCTAAGGCTTGAAGGACTGTCCTTGCAGTCAGCCCGGACTGGTGTGATAGTTGTTGGAAGTAAAGGGAAAGATTCTTTTGTTTGTCCGGGGTCAAAAAGGCCATCTGGGTTGCTGTATTCAGTCTCACACCCAGAAAGCACATGTCTTGAGAGGGTACTAGACTGGACTTTGTTTCGTTCACAGAATACCCCAGGCATCTTAGCACTGCTATCACATACTTTAAATGCTGTAGAAGCTCGTCCTTGCCTTGAGCCAGAATCAGGCAATCGTCCAAATAAGGATAGATCTGTATTCCTCTCAATCTGAAAAAGGCTATCACTGGAGCCAGAACCTTTGTGAATACTCTGGGTGCAGTAGATAAGCCAAAGGGCAATGCAGAGAATTGATAATGAGAATTTCCAGCTCGAAAACGCAGATACTTCCTGCAAGTGAGAGTGATAGGAACATGAAGGTAAGCCTCCTTGAGATCCAAAGTTACCATCCAGTGATCTTTGCCCAGTAGAGGTAAAAGCTGTTGCAATGTCAGCATCTTGAACTTGGGAATGTCCAGAAAGGTGTTGAGGATAGACAAATCCAGAATTGGTCTCCACGTGTTCCCCTTTTTTGGTACTAGGAATAGGCGAGAATAAAAACCTAGGCCCCTTTCTGCCATAGGCACCGGTTGTATGGCCCCTATCTGTAGTAATAGAGAAATTTGTCTGTAAGCCTCTAATCTGTGCTGAGGAGGAATGTCTGGCATGCCCTTGAAAGGTGGCAAGGTATGGAAATAAAATCTGTAACCGTGGTGAATGATATCCAATACCCATCTGTCTTGGGTAATTAAACTCCAGTTCTCCTTGAAAAGTGTCAGTCTTCCTCCCAAAGGTGCTGTCAGACGGGAAGGTTCTGGCAGTTGAAAAGGTAGGTCATTGGGTCTGTCGGGCTGACCCCTGCCCTCACCTGAAGACTGTGCAGGCGAGCCCCCTGTCCTGGATCTAAAAGAGCCCTGAGCTCTGCCCCTACCACGCCTAGACCTACCCCTAGACTGGGAATCATAAGAAGGAAAAGTCCACCCCTTGCTTGGCCAATTTCTACTAAACTTTGGAGGTTGAACCTGTAAAAAATCTTTAACAGTGTGCATAGACTTAGCTTTGTCTTCCATTTTCTTTAAAACTGCTTCAACAGGCGAACCAAACAACACATCAGATTGCAAAGGGGCATCCAAGATCCTTGACTTAACATGCTCAGCTAAATTCTGATCCCTTAGCCAGGCGGGGACAGTACCAGTGGCAGCCACCCTGGAAGAGGCCTGTACAGCATCAAAACCACATTGTAAGGAATGCTTACCCACCTGTTCAGACACATGCACTAGATCTTGCAACTCCTTACATTCAATACCTTCTGCCAGAGCATCTACCTTAGACTTTAACTGTGAAAGAAGATAGATCTGATATCTCAGCATGTGGAATTGACAATTCAAAGCCCTCATGGCTAAAGTTGAAGAAGTATAAACTTTCTTACCCCATCTGTCTAAAGCCCTTGCCTCCTTATCCGGAGGAACCGGATTTTTAACAACGGAAGCCTTAACCCCTTTAGGTCCCTGAGTAACCGTCTCTGGATCTGCCCTAGGGCTTTTAAAGAGATACTTATGAGCTTCAGGCACCCTATAGTATCTGTCCGGCTTAACAGGAGTGGGAGGTACAGAATCAGGGTTAAGAGAAGCCTCTGCAAAAACATCTTCCACCACAGAAAGAACAGGAGGTATAGCTAAAGGCCTATGCTGGGGTAAAAACAAAAATTCCCTAAGTCTTTTCCTGGAATCAGAGAAATCCTGACCTTCCCATTTAAAATGCTCCCTCATGGAATGGAGAGTCTCTGAGAATGAAAAATCCTCAGGAGGAGAAGCAGTAGGAGTGGTGTCATCCACATCAGAATCAGAATAATAAGAAAACTCCTGTAAATCTTCAGCCGAAGACTCCGAAGCATCAGAATCCTGCTCAAAATTCCCCAATTCAGGATCCACCCTAGGCCTTTTGTCAGGAGGGGGCATAGAACCCCTAATCATAGTAATTAAATCTTCAGCCATCTTAAGCATATGTATCTTGGGCACAGGGCCTGAAGTACTAGGAGAGACACCTGCTACAGCTACACCTGGCCTGCCCCTGGAAGAAGCCTTGGTAACAGTAGGGGAAGGCCTAACCACCTTAGGCAGAGAGGGAAGGACAGTTACCTGAGAAGCCCCTTCAGCCTGGCCTACCTCCTGAGAAGACACATCCTGTAACAATAAAGTCTCTCCCTGGGACTCTAAGGAAACTTCTGTTTGGGCCTCCGGCTCAATCGAGCCCTCTAAAGAACCGACGTCCGTTTCGGACGGTTCTTCTAACCTAGGCCTAGGCGCTTTGTCCTTCGGAGCATCCGACGGCATTTTGTAATTGCACCGCTTCCCGAAGACTAACCTGGCACAGTCTAATCTCCTCTTTATAGTACGCTTGTTAAATCTAGCACAAGAGGGACACCCAACAACGTCGTGCTCAGGCCCTAAACAAGGTATACACAAGTTATGGTAATCCCTATGTGGTATCTGTTTCCCACAAGAAATACAGTTATTTACTTTTTCTGACATCCGGTAAAATACTGAGGCAAGAAAAAAACAAAATATTTCCCAACGGGGTACTTAGCCAACTTTGATTCGGTCTGAAACTCCGGTTTCGGAAAATCTCAGGACGCCAACCTGCACTCGCAAATTTGCTTCTGCATCGGACCACGCGGCAAAAAAGACTGGGGATATGACGTCGGTCATGCGCATTTATACCCTGACGTCCTGGCGTCAGTTTAATGCACCATGACCGGGTATTCGGGCCGACCGAGGACAGCGGTATACCCAAGTGTAAGGACTGCAGCAATGTGAGATGAAGAACATGGCAAAAAATTAAAATAGTGTGTGTGTGTGTGTGTGTGTGTGTGTGTGTGTGTGTGTGTGTGTGTGTGTGTGTGTGTGTGTGTGTGTGTGTGTGTATCTGTGTGTAAGAGAAAGAGAGAGAGAGAGAATGATCAAGCGAAACAGCAAAAAATGTATGTGTGTGTTTATGTTCCCGTCTGCATGTGTGAGTGAATACATGCAAGAAAGCAGAAGAGACTGTGTGTGTGTGTGTGTGTGTGTGTGTGTGTGTGTGTGTGTGTGTGTGTGTGTGTGTGTGTGTGTGTGTGTGTGTGAGAGGGAGAGGAACAGAGACAGAGAGTGAAGAGTGAGAGCGATTGAGTGATCCCCTGGCAGCAGCAACAGTTAACAGGTTTGCATACCTCTCGACCTCTTAGACTTGCCTGTCAACCTGTTAGCACAAGAAATTTGGACAAAGCCTGACATAATGGGGGAACAAATGCTCAGAAATAGGGGCATGTTTTAAATACTGCTCATATAAGCTTAAAGTTGCTGGAATAACAGGATTTGTGTTAGCATGCATTTTTCTGAAGGATATGAAGTCTGAAACTCAAATTCATGTCATTATTTTCTGATTGTAATCTTTAGATCATCCCAGTGATTTATCAAAAAACACACTTTTTAGAGGAACAGACCAAAATATGAGGCAAAATTCTTGGCATTCTGCAAAAATCTGTACAATTGAGATGTATCTGGATAAGCAAAAAATGAACGGGACAAAGGCTCAAAATAGAAAAATACTTTAAATGATTTGTGTTAGCATGTGTTTTCTGCAGCAGAGGTGTGTGTGTGTGTGTGTGTGTGTGTGTGTGTGTGTGTGAGAGAGTGAGAGAGGGAGAGGAACAGAGACAGAGAGTGAAGAATGAGAGCGAGTGAGTGATCCCCTGGCAGCAGTTAACAGGTTTGCATACCTCTCGACCTCTTAGACTTGCCTGTCAACCTGTTAGCACAAGAAATTTGGACAAAGCCTGACATAATGGGGGAACAAATGCTCAGAAATAGGGACACGTTTTAAATACTGCTCATATAAGCTTAAAGTTGCTGGAATAACAGGATTTGTGTTAGCATGCATTTTTCTGAAGGATATAAAGTCTGAAACTCAAATGCATGTCATTATTTTCTGATTGTAATCTTTAGATCATCCCAGTGATTTATCAAAAAACACACTTTTTAGAGGAACAGACCAAAATATGAGGCAAAATTCTTGGCATTCTGCAAAAATCTGTACAATTGAGATGTATCTGGATAAGCAAAAAATGAACAGGACAAAGGCTCAAAATATAAAAATACTTTAAATGATTTGGTTAGCATGTGTTTTCTGCAGCAGAGGGGTGTGTGTGTGTGTGTGTGTGTGTGTGTGTGTGTGTGTGTGTGTGTGTGTGTGTGTGTGTGTGTGTGAGATCAACCGCTGGCAGCAGCAGTGAAGAGGTTTGCATACTTTTGGACCTTTCAGCTGAAGAAATCTGGATGAAGCCTAAAATAAAGAAGAACAAAGGCTCAAAAATTTTAACAGATTTTAATTATTGCCCTTATAAAATTATAAACTTGCTTAAATAAAAAGATTAGTGTTAGCATGAATTTTCTGAAGGAAATAAAAGTCTGAAACTCAAATGTATGTCATTATTTAGTAACTATCTCCAATGACTGACAACAAACCAAGCATTTGAGGATTAAGGGACCAAAAATAATGTTACTACCTGGATATTTTCTAAAGTGTTATATTTTGTATGTAAAATGATTCCTCCAACACCATTAACATATAGTACAGCAAGTTTGAAACCTTATGGGGAAGAATTTTACATTAAAAATATATAAAAAATAATATAGCAATAAAAAATAAGTAATTAAAACACAACATTTTACAGACAACCCATTCTCTAATGCTTGCAGCGTTGGGCCTCAGAACATCCCTGGGCAGGTGTTATTTCCACAGTAACACACATCCTGTTGGGCATTATTGCTTGCTTAACAATCTTCAAGACTGCAATAACTCACAGAAATGTAAAATTCTACAAGTTTCAGTAATCTCCACCGAAAATGTTGTTTCATACTGTAAAAAAGTTTTTTTCCAGCAAACATAAAGCCACAAAGTCAGATGCAGTATTATATTAATCAGCCTCTGACCAAATAAAATATAACTTTTCTTTGTTTTCTTCCTGCAGGAGCATAAATCCAAAAGATATAAATGAGTTCTATATGTTGTACAAATCATGAGACCAAAGGTCATCTATAAGACGGTCCCAATTAATTTAATAAAACTGAAGGATTTATAGGAAACATTTAAAAAAAGCTAAAAATGTTTTATATATATATATATATATATATATATATATATATATATATATATATATATATATATATATATATATATATATATATATATATATACACACACACATACAGACACACACACACACACACACATATATATATATATATATATATATATATATATATAAGGAAGTTATTTACTCACCATAACGTTCCGTCTGTATTGTGCATTTTCATTCTTCCTCAACCTGTGGGTTTGGTTCCAATCCTCAGAACTGACTTGGCCGCTACCATAGCTCGTGGTAGCCAAACACTCTTGAGCTTACCTTACCCACAAT
Source organism: Protopterus annectens (assembly GCF_019279795.1). Taxonomy (NCBI): domain Eukaryota; kingdom Metazoa; phylum Chordata; order Ceratodontiformes; family Protopteridae; genus Protopterus; species Protopterus annectens. Next base: position 635,965,688 of record NC_056737.1, on the reverse strand, counting down.
GCACCTATCCCATTTATCTCAGATCGAGTTTGCTGATAAACCAAAGGAAAGATTACTCGTAAGACATTCATTCAAACTATATCTGGAACCACAATTATATACCAAAGATAATAATCTGCTAGTCATCCATTCTTCTAGAAATCCAAGGGTATGGGGGTTGGAGGGATGGGAGATGAGGAAGAATGAAAATGGACTACTCAGATGGAATGTTATGGTGAGTACATAACTTCTTTATCTGATGTCAATTTTCATTCTATCCTCAACCTGTGGGACAGAGTCCCCAGCTACCTTAGACCCTGGGTGGACACAAGGAAGGATATTCCTGAGCACTACTGAACTGAATAATGCCCACCCCTGGATACCAGATCCAATTTGTAATGAGTATTGAAAGCATGGGGAGTAGACCAGGTTGCTGCTGCACAAATATCATCCATGTAGGGTTTAGACTGGAAGACAGCTGAAGTTGCTGCAGCTCTAGCTGAATGTGCTTTCAAAGGTTTTGATAAAGCAATCCCCAGTTTGTTGTAGATGAAAGAAATGCGATCTGTTAGCTATGTAGCCAATTTCACTTTTCTCACAGGTTTTCCTAGTTTTGTATTTGAGTAAGAGATTAACAGTTGGTCAGATTTTCTGATATCTTTTGTTCTGTGAAGAAAAAATCATAACTGTCTATGAATATTTAATTAGTATAAGCAATATTCACCTTTATTACAAACTTTGGGGAAGAAAACTGGTAGGTTAATAATTTGATTGACTTCTGAAACCACTTTTGGTAGAAAAGAGGGGTTGGTTGTTAGCACAGTCCTATCCTTGTGAAAAATCAAATATGGTGGTTTACAAGACAAAGCTTGAATTTCTTTAAAGCATTAAAATAAATATCAAATAATCAACAACTTATCTTGCTTGAGAGCATTGGTAATGATTTCTAACTCTCAAAGTGTCAAAGGAGATGTGAGGTAACTGGGATAGGCGCATTGTGGGTAAGGGATAAGCTCAAGAGTTTTTTTGGTTGCCATGAGATATGGTAGCTGCCAAGTCAGTTCTGAGGATCAGAACCGAACCCACAGGTTGAGGATAGAATGAAAATTGACAACATCAGATGCATACATATATATTAATAAATGTGAGGTAGGCAATGCATAAAAGAAAAGACTTTCAAGACAGAGAAAAATGATGGCGAGAGAAAACAGTGAACTTTGTCACCTTAACTATGCAGGAGTAAAGTTGCCCTTTAAGGTAAAATCTACTGTAAAAATGACATGCCCAGTACTGCTGTAAGCCTACTCAGAATGAGGTGGTGTGAGCATAACAGTTGAAGAAGATAGTAGACTTTGTAAACACCATAGCTAGTTGCTGATCAGTGCTGGAAGTAAAGAAGATGATGGAGACAACGACAACAGCTTCAGAAAACTCAGAAATGGACATTGGCCTACAACAGACATTAAACGAACTCAAATAATTTAAATGGAATTTCAAAATGAGCTTTAAGCATTAAAAGCACAACAATGAATGGAGGAGTTGCAGCCTTTAATTTAGTGTAGCAGAGTGGGGCAGAGGTTCAATGCGGGAGAGAGACAAATGGCTCACCAGTTTCACAACACATCCACCTTTACAAGAGAGGCTAAAAGATTTAAACAAAGGAACATGATGATGGTCTGTAAGACTTTACAGTGCTCAAGTATGGTGAAAGTTGAATATACTGGCTTTCATGTATAACTTCTTAAGCATATGCTGTTGGGCGGGGGTCACCATGCTCATTCACAAAAGCCTAAAAAGAAGCGTTAAATCTTAGATCTACAGTATCCCTGTATGGCCCCTATTTGAAAGAAAATATGTCTATCTGATGACAACAGATCTACCACTAACCCCAGCTGCTTCAAAACTGCACTAAAAGCTACCTACCACAAACAATGGCTATGCTTCTGTAATGAGCCAACATAATCATATATTCCTGTCTTTCAATCCTATCTTTATATTTATCTTCCTACCCACTGCTATCTCTTCTTTCAATCTTCCTCTCAATAGTCATTCACTTAATTCCTGTCTAATAAAGTCTTTCATTCAGATCCTATCTACTATAATTTGTATACTCCACCTAACTTATACTATTTCTCTGCCTCTCCTCCACTTTTAGCCCTTTTCTTAAGCTATCTTCTTATCTCATACTTGTCAGCTTTCTGTTTTCTCGTCTAACTCATCCTCAGATTTCAGATTTATGTGTTATGTAATGTCTGCTTTCTTTATTTTGTTATTATAATTTTTATGTTCATGTATGCATTAAAATGTTTATGTGACTGTTTTGTGAAGCTTTTCTCCTCAGGTCTCCATTGAAAAGGGGTCTCTACCCAATCGGATAAACCCAGTTAACAAATGTCAAATAAATAAATAAATAAATAACTTTATAATGTGGGGCAATAACATCAACTTAGAAAACAGGCTTAAAGAATTAGTGAGTCCCAATGGCTGCCCAATATTCAAGTGAGAAACTAGAGCACCTAATCCAGCTAAAAATCCAAGCACCGAGTATGAAATCTTCTTCAGGAAAAGCCATTTCTTTTTGTCTCAGTAACTGTGCCTCTTAAAAAAGTAGGAGTTAGTGAAAGAGAAGAAAAAAAACATAAGCTAACATAAGCTAACTAAGTAACTGCAGTAACAGCAGCTATAATGCCTGCCCTTTCTTTCCCCTCACTAGCCAAGGCTCTGACAAAGCTGTGGTTAGTGAGCAGGGATAAGTAAAGAATCTAATACAAGTGACTGCGGCATATGTTACAATGATGTGACATGGATGTGAGTCTGTGTGTGTGAGAACGCATATGTTTCTGTATACGTGTAAGACACTGTCGCAGTATCTCTGCCACTCTTTATGTGTATATAGTCAGCCTATGCCTACATGAGTATGTGTATGTGTGTGTGTGTGTGTGTGTGTTTGTATCTATACACACATTACTGAATACTTATGTATCTTATTTTAGATGCAAAATACTTCAATTGCATATCCAGCATCAATTTTGAAATATTAAGTTTTACACCAAAAATATAAAAATTATGCACATACTGCTAATAAACAAAAAAGTACAAAATAATTTAACAGATTCCCCATTTTTAAGGGCAATAATGCCCTCCGGGATGGGCATTACAGGCAAACAGCAGTCAATCTAGTTGTGGAAGGACTCACTGTTTGTGGTATCAGGCTTCACTATACCCCTGGGTGATCCATTATTATCTTGTGATTCCCCCCCTGTTGGTCATTATATGGACAATGATTATTCAGTGGGATGTTAAAAAATGAAGGTTTTTTTTTTTTGAGGTGAAGCAGGCATTAGAAGTAGCAGGAATACACCTTCACCGTTATGTCTGACTTGTCAGTATGTCTTTGAGTTCACACAAGGCAAGATCTGTTTTCAGGGAATTTAATTCTGCTGATCAAAATGAATCAAGCAACAAATTAATGATTGATTTCTATAACTGGCTCAGTTTTTGGTGTCATTCAAAGGGGATCCAGTTCCTATCAGCCTGGAAAGACATGGTCGACAAACCTCACTGCTTTGCCACAGACGGTTTGCACCTGGCACCTCTAGGCTCTTGCCTCACCCATAGTGCCTTTTTTAGGCAAGTTCTCAAAAACAACATTACTGACATGAAATTAACCAATCAGAACAAAATAAGGGTCATGCTGCTAAATGCTAGGAGCTTAAACCGACTCAATCAATAAAAACCGTAATAACAAAAAAATTTCCTCAGCCCTCTTTCTTGACTTGTCAAAAGCCTTTGACATGGTCAACCACCAACTACTACTTCACACTCTTGAAACCTTTTACCTTGATTACCCGGCTCTTAACTGGTTCAAAGCTTACCTCTCTGGAAGACAACAGGCAGTTCGATGGGAAAATAAGATTTCTCAACTATTGCCAAATACCATAGGGGTCCCCCAAGGCTCCATACTTGGTCCTCTTCTCTTCTCTGTATTCATAAACGACCTTTACTCAGTCATCCCTAAGGCCACCTGCATCCAGTATGCAGATGATTCCACATTGATTTGCTCGGATATCTCCCTCCCTGACCTACAAGTAACAACCCAAAACTGTTTTACCATAGTTGAAAAGTGGCTCTCAGAACGGAAACTCATTCTAAATCCAAAAAAAACCAAGTTACTAGTATTTCATCCCACCTCAGTTAGTCCATCAGTCCAAACCACAGCCCAATCCAATAATTGTCCATTCTTCTGCAATCTATTAATGGTATCATGATTGAGCCTGTTACCAACACTAAACTATTAGGAGTCACTATTGATAGTAGGCTTAAATTTGATATGCATATCAGTCAAACCGTAAAGACTGTAAATAAGAAACTTGGTTCCTTGTATAGAATTAAAACTTTCTAACCCCTACTGCCAAACTAACCATCTCCGCATCTACTTTCCACATTACTGTATGCCTCTCCTGTGCTTTCATTCCTTAACAAAAGTGAGATCAATAAACTCTCTGCTGCCTATAATCACATCGCCAGATTTGTAGTAGGTGGTCCTTACAGAACTCATCACTGCATTAACCTAAGGAAACTTGACTGGCTAGAATTATCTAATCTTCTCAAACTAAACCAACTCACAGAAGCGTTTAAAATTATTAAGCAACCAGATAAAACCCCTCCTTGCAAAATCTTCTTACACCATACTCTAATCGAGCTGTCTCTCCTCACATAGAGTCCTGGTCCAAACCATCAAATCCAACAACTCTGCCGGAGAAGCCCTCTTTGCTAACTCTATAGGGAAAGTCTGGAATTCCCACCCCAATAATTTAAGACTTACTACATCCCAATATCTATTCAAAAACAATCTTAAACAATTTTTTAAAGAACATTGGCTGTGCCCATGTAACAACCCAGACTAGTTCTCTCTGACACACAACTAGTAGTATTCTCCACCTGTTTGACTAGGTGTTTTTTTCGTCCCCTTAGTCCAAATAATGTGTGACACCCCTAATTCCACCATCATGGGTACCTATGAAGTCAAGCTCCCCATTGCCTGACTTGACTCTATAAGCAATGGGATATCAACCTAGAATATCAACTATAATGTATCTAAAACAATTGTGAAGTATTTATGTGTATCTCTAATTCTGTTTATGTGAACCTCAAATTTTTATGTATTTGCATTAGGTAGTGTACTTATCTGTATATAAATGAAAGTGTAACTTATTTCTCTGTGGAGCTTTTCTCCCCGGGCCTCCGCTGAAAATGGACATGTATCCAGTCGGACCATCCCGGTCAACAAATGTAAAATAAATAAAATAAATAAATAAACCAAAAACTACACTACCTGGAAGCACTTCAGTCACTAAAAGATGCAGATGTCTGTGCAGTCACAGAAACCTGGTTCAAGGTCTTAGACAGTAGCCCAGCCTTGCAAGGCTACAATGCCTACACCTTTAGACTGCAAAATGAAAGGAGGATATGCTTCAATCTATATTAGAGATAAATTCACCTTCCATCTAGTTAGACTGGACAACTCCATGGAGTTACTCGAGGTCTAGGTTACAGTTGGTAAGATCCCCATTCAAGTCATAACCAGTTATAAATCCCCCTCAATGGGTCACAACACCCATAAAACCTACTTGACCAAACTGGAACCAATCCAAATTTTACCAAGCACACTGGTTATGGGAGATTTCAATCATCCAACCATCAACCTGGAAGCCTACACTAGCCCTCAGTTGTTAGCGCAAATGTTCCTTGATTTTTTTAATTTAAATGCCCTGGAACAAATTGCCCACACAGAGAAGGGGAACAAACATTCTGAATCTGGTCCTCACCAACTTGTCAAACAGATGGACTGCCGCAACTGTCAGACCCTCATTAGTTAAAACTGACCACAAATCAGACAGCTTCAAGCTGGCACTAACACCAGAACACACAATGGGTGAAATAAGACTAAAAAACTTCACCAAGCCAAACTATACCCTCCTAGGTGAAGGTATAAATGCATTCCAAGCCCCACCCCAAGCTGGAAGTGGTAACTACACAGAAGCTTACACTAAAGTCCTGTTCTACAAGTGTATAAACTCAGTCGTACCAGAAAGAATCAAAGCTAGAGCCCCAAGTAGAAACAAGCTGCCATAGTGGACATCCAGCATCAACAAACTTTACTATAAATGCAAAAAGTTTCTGTCCAAGAAAACAAACGCAAGGTTCCAACACTGAAATCCACCTTCTTCAGCCTCAACAGGCAAATAACACAACTTGTCAAATCCTCCAAGGGCTCCTTTGAGAGAAATTTAACAAGTACAGCCAAGGATAACAATAAGGCCTTTTACAGCTATGTGTGTAACCTAAAGAGTAGGACCCAAGCATGTGCAGAACTAGTGGCCAATGGTATCGCACACACTGACCCTACATTGATAGCAAACCTGCTAGCGGATAGGTTTGGTGAACATTTCACTCCCTTATCCCCTCCTAACTTACAACAAACCTTCTCCCACCCTCCACCCTACATATCTGAAGAGCAGATCCTCAAAGCCTTGTCCAAGGCAAAAAAACAGAGCCTCTATGGGACCAGACGACATCCCAGGCTGGCTTATAAACAGACTAAAACATGAACTAGCATCATCACTAAGTACCCCTTTCAATTATAGCTTAACCACAGGCTTTGTTCCTGTGGAATGGAGAACAGCAACAGTTATTCCCCTCCACAAAGTTAGCCTAGCAAACAGACCCATAAGGTTGACAAGCCTCATCTATAAGGCCATGGAATATATCATTATGGACCTCATAAATAAAGACGTAGGTGACCTCCAAACCCTGGATCCTACCCAATTTGGCTTCGTGAAGGGCAGATCCTGCCTGTTAATTGATGAGGGCAAATCTGTGCACACAGCATACTTCAACCTGGCAAAGGCTTTTGATACAATCACACATTCAGGCATTACCGATAAACTTAGCAAACTGAATGTGAACCCCTTCATTGTAAGATGGGCGGCCAACTTGCTCGCAAACCAAACACACACTATCAAAGTGGGTGACTCCACATCAACCAGCAAACCTGTTGCCAGTGGAGTGCCACATGGGCCATTGCTGGGCCCCCTACTGCTTGGTACATACTTCTCAGAAATTCAGGTCAAAACTAAGGGGTTGAGGCTGACCAAGTCTGCAGATGACTGCAAACTTAGTGCAATCAATAAATCCCCAAATGATGTCAGTATACTTCAGGAGGGTCTCACACAGACCAACAACTGGTGTATAAGTCACAGTCTCAAACTGATGCAACAAAATGAATCATCATTCCCTTCGGTACAAACCATGTCCTCTCACACTATCAAATCAACAACACTACCCTAAGTACCCATGAAGTGGTAAGGGACCTGAGATCACAAGTTGACTGCAACCTTAACTTAACTTTGACCACCATGTGTATACTATACTAAGGAAAGCTTTCTACATAGCACACTTGATTAGTAAAGCCATTGCCTCGAAAGCGAAAGAAGTTATAACCACCCTGTACTTGGCACTTACCTGGCCCACAACTGAGTATAACGCCCCATTTGGCATGTACTGTACTAAGCACCTGCGGCAATTAGAGAGACCTCAGAGGCTTCTAACAAAGAAGATCAAGGGGCTCCAGCCTGTGCCTTAAGCAGACTGACTAAAGTCCCTGTCACTATACTCCATATCGTACAGACTTCTTAGGGGAGACTTGCCTACAATCCAAGACCCAAACCTAATGAACTTGCTGCATATCTATAAATCAAACGGGATTAGGGCTATCCATTCCAGGTACCTAAATATGGCCTGTGACTTAAACATGGCATGCTGGAGGGACAGACTTATCTCCCAGTGACTGTTTCATCTTTGGAAGAGGCTACCAATCCATGTGAAACAGAGCACCTCAATGACACTGTTCAAGTGGAACCTGGACACGTGGATGGGGTACCATAAATTCTTACTGGGAATAGAACCCACAATCCTTCTGGACATGGGCAGTCATTACTAAATGCAATCTTGGGTATTGACTAGCATTTCTATGGTATTACATTGGGATGAAATGGCTAGGCTTAAAAATGACCTCCAGGTCAATAGCCTAGTAATATCCTATGATCTTATGATCCTATAAGGCTAGAGGCTGAAAATGACATCAGCAAAAGATGGTGGGAGTAAAGCTTCAATAGTTAGGAGAAAGAAGAGATGCCTGACATAGAAAATAAAGAAACTACTGGATAATTCTGACCAATCACACAATGAAAAGCAGCTGGGTGACACAGAAATTTGAGAAGACTTGGTGATGACTTACATTATTTACTGTTAATAAAGGCAGAGAATGAGGGAAGAGAAAGATGGGAGACACTGGCCTCTTCTGTTTGGTTTTATAACACCTACAGCAGGTTAAACATTAATATACCATTAAAGAAAATGAAGCGGAAAGCAAATGTTAAATTAGAAATGGTGTACTCTAGCAAACAGAAGGATGATATCCTTACAAAGGTAAGCTCAAGAGGTTGTGTAAGACTTGCTGTTGTGGTAATGTGTAAATACAGAGTTGGTGAATATATTCTATGCAGTTTATGTAAGCATCAGATAAATCCATTTTAGTTTGCTGTTGGACTTCTACAAAGAAAAGGTTAACAATGAGAGACAGCTTGTTACTTCTGTTGTAAATCTGGAATACTATGCAGATGTTATGGAAAATAGACTGCGTACCCAACTGTGGATGATATGCTGACATAACAAGCAAAGTGCTCTGAATTATTTTCCAAAGCAAACGCATAGGTGAAGTTTTAGGCCAGATAATGCAGGGAATATATATCCCATTACTAGTGAACTATGCTGAGCTGTTGACAAGCCAGGCTGACCCAGACACCCATTTTATAAAGACAGCAATGTTTAATCATTATATTATTTTGGCTTCTGATGGTTAAAGCGGGGGGGGGGGTCAAATTTCAAAATATAGAAGAGGAAAACGTAAGGTGCTCTTCAGCTTTATTCAACATGCAGACTTCAGAAAAAAGAAATGCTTCTTAAACTAGTACCGCTTATATTTCAGAAACATAAAGTGCTCATTATTTATTTTATTTTTTTATTTAATTTTACATTTGTTTACTGGGAGAGTCCAACTGGGCATAAAACCCTTTTTCAGCGAAAGCCTGGGGAGAAATGCTCCATTGTTAGTAAACTATTTTGTTAGTAGAAAGAAAATTATGTAATACAGTAAAGAAAAAAACAGTAACAGACATTCATAACAGTAAAAAGACGAACAGAATAAATCGGTCAAGTGGGAGACAAGACCAATAATCTTGTATAACAATGCTTCTAGAAGACAGTTCTTACAGTAGTAGCAGGTAGTGACATTGTATACAATAAGAGTGCAATTACGATACTTAGTCTTATATACAGGTAGAATAGCAAACTGAAGACTTAAAATCTGATAGATATTAACTGTGAGAAAGAAAAACAAAACAACATAAGGTAGTCATATGGCTTACATTCAATGCTCATTACACATGCGATTAAAATTTTAAAATCAGCTAGTGCCATGGTTTGGGCTATTCATGCCCAGTACGTGTACAAGTCCAGGAATTGGTGAGGTGGGCTTTAATGTGATGCTTGACATTGTTTAAGCTAGTTATAGTTCTAATTTCAAGTGGTAAGGCATTCCACAGTTTAACAATGTAGTAGGAGTATAGAGAGCCACCTGAGCTATTTGTACTCCTGGTTACTTCAATTAGAGCTTTATTAGTGGATCTTAGTGGACGGGTACTTATATGGGGATTGAGGAGGCCTTGAAGAGCTGGTGTTTTAATGGGTTTATAGTACATTTGGTGGATGGTAGAGAGTTTGGTGAGAATGAGTTGGTGGGGTAGTTCTAACCAAGATAGTTGTCTTAGGGCCCTAAAATTATGTGTTCTAGCAGGACAGCTAGTGGCAAATTTAGCTATCTTATTATAGCAGGCATCTAGCTTGCTTAAGTCTGATTTGGAGAAGTTGGTAAGGATGGGTGAGGTGTATAATAAAGTTGACAGAAGATGAGTTCTGGCTGTGGTTATTCTGGAGTTTGTGGTTATGTAGTTTTTGCATCTGGATAAGGTACCTATTTCCTTGTGTACTTTTCTTACAGTCTGGGCAATGTGTAAGTCGAACTTCAACACCGAGAAGTTGGGTGGATGGTACTGGTTCAATCAAAGTCTTATTACTGGATGTGATGTTGAAGTAAGTGGATTGGGTTTTAAATTTAGTGGAGTGGAAGAGCATGAGTTTACTTTTATTTGCATTAATTGCATTAATTTCAGTAAAATATTATACGTTGACATAAAATGACTTAAAAAATGCCAGCATAAAATTATACCTCTACAACTATACTGCATATGCAACTAAGACAATCAATAGTAGATAAATGCATGGCCAGGGAGGCAAAGCTGCATAAATCCTTAAAAATTAAACAAAACCCTTCAATACTGTCATTGTATAATAGTAATAACAACTGAAGTTATGATAAACCTCTCAACTGTTTTACTCAAAAATCACTGACAAAGGCAAAAAATAATGGGGTCAAAGGCCCTAAATCAGGGACAATTTTTAAATGTTGCAGTAATTAACTCACAAAGTTAGTAGAACAACAATTTTTTCATCAGCATGTACTTTCTGAACAATTATGAGTATGAAACTCTGATGCCTGACATTACTGAACACAGTCTTCAGTGATTTACCAGAAAATCAAACATGTTTTGAGGATCAGGGCAAAAATATAAGGCAAAATTAGGAATGCTCTGCAAAATCATGAACACTTGAGGGCTATACATGGCAGCTATGGTCTAAATCTACTCCCTTCTGGCATAAGGATTTGATCCCTTGCTCCTGGGATCAAACCAGTCCCATCAGGAGTGAATCTCACCACATTTCCCATAAATCTAAGTCATGCTTCTAAGGACTGTTGTGAAATAAGTCTAAAACAAACAGATTTTTTAATGAAAAGAACACAAATGGGTACATATGTAGGCTAGAAAAGAAACTGCGTAAGGGTTCACTATTCTTAGGCCTCATCTTTTATTCCCATGATTTCAATATACTTTTGCTTCCAAAGTCCTCACAAAGGACAGTTCTACTACATTCTTTTCTCATCTCTGAAGCAGAGCACAAGTCACCTTAGGTATTGCAGTCATTCTCTGTCCCATTGCTAATCTTTTTTTTTTTAATTCTTGTCTGGAGCTTAATTTTGGTCAGTATTTAGTAAAACCAGAGTCTTTCAGTTTATTTATCTCAACTTCTGAAGCTAGTGTACTGCAGAAAGTGTTGCATACTTCTCTAAAGAGAATTTGTGTCTTTCGGCTTTTCCCGGTTAGGGGTTGCCACAGCGGAACTCCGGTTCGCTAATGATTGGCAGTTGATTTTTACATACCGGCTTGCCAGGCCTGACGCACAACCTTCAACAAAGGTATATCCATTCACGCATGTCTCCACGCAGAAGACGCTCCAGCTCTGAATCGAACCGGACAGTGTCTTACTGTGAGGCGACAATGCTACCGCAGCACCACCACGGGTCTACAAAATAATATATAACAAGTAATGCTATAATGTATGATTTGGTAATAGATAAGTCAGATTTTACATACATTTTTAAGAAATACAGATACAAAATACTCTATTTTAATTGTTCTGACCTCTGGTTGGACTATATTATCACTGCTTTTGTGGAAACAGTGACATAGTACATCATAACCTGGGTAAATTATTTCAAATGTGGTTCTGATGGATGGAGCTTCCATACTCACCATACCTGAGACATCATACAAAGTCAGGGTCACAGGTTCAAAAAAGAACTTCGTATAAGACTGCATCAGTGGTTCACCCCAACATGCAATTTACTTTTTGTGAATGAGAGTTACGCATACTGTCAGTGAACACTGAATTCCATTGTGTTTCCTCCCTCAGAATACTTATTAAAAAAGACATTTATGCATTTAGCATTTATTACTCTAATGATCCCTTTGAAACTGGACAACAAAAATAACAAGTGATAAAAATGTGTTGCATTCTACCAAATTACCAGTCTGTCATCTTCCAACTGGCATTAACCGAAAAAGACAGAATTACTTACTTTGCTAACTTCTTTCTTCCACTCTTTAGGGCAGTATTTGTAGAGCTTCTGGGTTAATTCCATATATACATGTTCATTGTCTGTAAAGCAAAGGACAAAATAATGTTACATTTACTGTACTCATGCATTTCCCTCATGTAATACACACACATTGTATATAAGCATACAGAAACTCAACAGAACACGTAATTCCCTCCTAATCCAAGATCACAACAATACCACTCCACTACAACAGGTTCTACTGTTCAGATATCTTGGATTATGGTTAGACTCCTGTCATACTTTCAATATGCATCTTGACAACACACATAACTAGATTAACTGCCTTCTCGTATGGCTACAATAAATACCTACCTTTTCTTTCTCACTCTACCAGATTATCAGTAGGGAAAGTTATTCTTCTGCCTCACGTTGAATATAGTCTTCCACTTCTTGCATCACCCTCTGTAAAAATACTGCTACCATACAATCCATCTCTAACAAGATCTGTTGTTTTATCGCTCACATTCTTAGAAATGAGCACCACTGCTTAACTTTAGAAAAAGCAAAACAGCTCCCAGATAAGCAAAGAGCTGAACTGCTTCTTGCCTCTCAGTTTTTCAAACTCCAGCACAAACGGTTTCTTTCTCTTATAACTTCCAGCCTACTAAGACCAGGCCCATCATACAACCTCATGCACCACAGTCATTCAGGTCTCCTTCTGCAACCCCCTCAGTCTAAACTGTATACTTCTGACAAGTCAATCTCAATACCAGTCCCCAAACTTTGGAAATTCCTCCCTTACAGTCTTAAGGACACATGTTCATATACCACAATCCATGCATTGCTAAACTCTCATGTCAAAATTCGACCCAAACATACCTGGTAACCATTATAGTCACATAACCTGTCTCCTCTGCTTTGAACTATCCCTTTCATATGCCATATACCCCCAAAATTAAATGTTTTTTTTTTCATAATCCTTGTATATAGTGAATCTTTGTATATATTGTATATAACACTGCCATTTTGTGTTTTTCTACAGCGTAATATGTCAGTATCATTACTGTCTTGTAATCATTGTAACTCTTACTGCATATATTTTCTAGGTTGAGACTGAAATTGGTCAAAAATGATTAGCGCTCTGCCCAGGTAAACAAATTCAAATAAATCAGCCAAAAATGCTATTTATACACAGGTGTGTGTGTGTGTGTGTGTGTGTGTGTGTGTGTGCGCGCGTACACGCGCACGTGCACATAAGCATGTGTCTCTATGTATACATATATATCCGTAAGCATAATCTTCCATCAAAATGACATTTAGTCAAACCTTCGATGATAGAAACCTAATTGTTGAAAACTAAAACATAGATACACATAGGATCAGGGAAAAAGCATATTTTTTTGCAGATGGGTATAAACCAAACTGTGTCGACAACAGAAAGGTCAATTAAATCTTAAATCTTCCAGTCAAGTATCAATATATATCTATATCTCTATCTGTCTATCTATCTGTCTATCTATCTATCTATCTATCTATCTATGATGCTGCTGTTGAGGCACTGATGTGCTGCATTTGGCCAGTGCAAATAATTCAGACAGAATTATCAAATAACTGTGTTTATCTTTTTGCACAGAAATAAGTCTTTTTCCCCTGCAAAGCCCATGTTAAAGACTATCCTGGTGCTTAGATGCAATGGTCATTTATGATTTACTCTGGCATTTTTACCAGTTGATTACAGAGCAAGTCAGCAAAAGTATATTATAGTTATACACATGCACACATATACACACACACATATACATACATATGTATATATGGCCTGGGCAGTAAAATAGTGCAGTAAATATCAATGGCCACAGTAAAATAGTGCAGTAAATATCAATGGCCAGGGCAGTAAAATAGTGCAGTAAATATCAATGGCCAGGGCAGTAAAATAGTGCAGTAAATATCAATGGCCAGGGCAGTAAAATAGTGCAGTAAATATCAATGGCCAGGGCAGTAAAATAGTGCAGTAAATATCAATGGCCAGGGCAGTAAAATAGTGCAGTAAATATCAATGGCCAGAGCAGTAAAATAGTGCAGTAAATATCAATGGCCAGGGCAGTAAAATAGTGCAGTAAATATCAATGGCCAGGGCAGTAAAATAGTGCAGTAAATATCAATGGCCAGGGCAGTAAAATAGTGCAGTAAATATCAATGGCCAGGGCAGTAAAATAGTGCAGTAAATATCAATGGCCAGGGCAGTAAAATAGTGCAGTAAATATCAATGGCCAGGGCAGTAAAATAGTGCAGTAAATAACAATGGTCAGGGCAGTAAAATAGTGCAGTAAATAACAATGGTCAGGGCAGTAAAATAGTGCAGTAAATATCAATGGCCAGGGCAGTAAAATAGTGCAGTAAATATCAATGGCCAGGGCAGTAAAATACTGCAGTAAATATCAATGGCCAGGGCAGTAAAATACTGCAGTATATATCAATGGCCAGGGCAGTAAAATAGTGCAGTAAATATCAATGGCCAGGGCAGTAAAATAGTGCAGTATATATCAATGGCCAGGGCAGTAAAATAGTGCAGTAAATATCAATGGCCAGGGCAGTAAAATAGTGCAGTAAATATCAATGGCCAGGGCAGTAAAATAGTGCAGTAAATATCAAAGGCCAGGGCAGTAAAATACTGCAGTATATATCAATGGCCAGTGCAGTAAAATACTGCAGTATATATCAATGGCCAGGGCAGTAAAATAGTGCAGTAAATATCAATGGTCAGAGCAGTAAAATAGTGCAGTAAATATCAATGGTCAGATCAGTAAAATAGTGCAGTAAATATCAATAGCCAGGGCAGTAAAATAGTGCAGTAAATATCAATGGCCAGGGCAGTAAAATAGTGCAGTAAATATCAATGGTCAGAGCAGTAAAATAGTGCAGTAAATATCAATAGCCAGGGCAGTAAAATAGTGCAGTAAATATCAAAGGCCAGGGCAGTAAAATAGTGCAGTAAATATCAATGGCCAGGGCAGTAAAATAGTGCAGTAAATATCAATGGCCAGGGCAGTAAAATAGTGCAGTAAATATCAATGGCCAGGGCAGTAAAATAGTGCAGTAAATATCAATGGCCAGGGCAGTAAAATAGTGCAGTAAATAACAATGGTCAGGGCAGTAAAATAGTGCAGTAAATAACAATGGTCAGGGCAGTAAAATAGTGCAGTAAATATCAATGGCCAGGGCAGTAAAATAGTGCAGTAAATATCACCGGCCAGGGCAGTAAAATAGTGCAGTAAATATCACCGGCCAGGGCAGTAAAATAGTGCAGTAAATATCAATGGCCAGGGCAGTAAAATAGTGCAGTAAATATCAATGGCCAGGGCAGTAAAATAGTGCAGTAAATATCAATGGCCAGGGCAGTAAAATAGTGCAGTAAATATCAATGGTCAGAGCAGTAAAATAGTGCAGTAAATATCAATGGCCAGGGCAGTAAAATAGTGCAGTAAATATCAATGGCCAGGGCAGTAAAATAGTGCAGTAAATATCAATGGCCAGGGCAGTAAAATAGTGCAGTAAATATCAATGGCCAGGGCAGTAAAATAGTGCAGTAAATATCAATGGCCAGGGCAGTAAAATAGTGCAGTAAATATCAATGGCCAGGGCAGTAAAATAGTGCAGTAAATAACAATGGTCAGGGCAGTAAAATAGTGCAGTAAATAACAATGGTCAGGGCAGTAAAATAGTGCAGTAAACATCAATGGACAGGGTAGTAAAATAGTGCAGTAAATATCAATAGCCAGGGCAGTAAAATAGTGCAGTAAACATCAATGGACAGGGTAGTAAAATAGTGCAGTAAATATCAATAGCCAGGGCAGTAAAATAGTGCAGTAAATATCAATGGCCAGGGCAGTAAAATAGTGCAGTAAATATCAATGGTCAGAGCAGCAAAATAGTGCAGTAAATATCAATAGCCAGGGCAGTAAAATAGTGCAGTAAACATCAATGGATAGGGCAGTAAAATAGTGCAGTAAATATCAATAGCCAGGGCAGTAAAATAGTGCAGTAAATATCAATGGCCAGGGCAGTACCAACAGCCAAGGGATGGCACTCTTCTTAGTACTATAAACTTGCACGGACAGAAAACCTGAACAAAGAAAAGGGATAAGTCATGTACAATACATCACTAATTGCTGTTAAGAACTACATATTTTCATTTTTTATTAAGTCCTCCCCACGGGCGGCCATGGTGGTGCAGTGGTTAGCATCACCACAGAGGGTCGAGGTTCGATCCCGTTCTGATCCTGCCTTCTGTCCTTTCTGTCTGTGTGTCCTGTGTCCTCCCTGTGGTGTCCTCGGTGGTCTCGGTGCTCCCACATCCCCCCAACAGACAATGCTGCATGCAGGTGGATTACTCTACTAAATTGTGTGTAGTGTGGTGTGTGTTCTGTGGGGAAGGTGGCGCTGGGGGGGCAACTCGACAAAAAAAAACTCCACTGCCAATTACTGTGCGGACAAGGTGATCCACTGTGGCGACCCCTAACCGGGAAAAGCCGAAAGAAGAAGATTAAGTCCTCCCCACAGTTCTGCAAACTTTATACCATTTAGTTTGTAATTTTCTTCTTGAATTCAAAGAGAAATGTACAAGCATATAATTCACCAGTTTCCTGTTCCATGCTTTACATGCAAATGGGTCTGGGAAGCATAGCAGGGTCTATTAACATTAGTAGTTGCTGAACAGCTTCATTTACAACTGCCCAACCTAAGACACACAACATAAAAAGGAAGATTGCAGAGGCATATTTTATACACTGCTTTTAAGTATCACTGAAATTACAAGAGAGACAAGAAGCACAAACTACTCTTACCCAGGTCACAACCTTACTCCTACTGATTTTATGTTTTTTTATTCTCTGAGTGATTTTTCCCCTGTAAGCCCAACAGCGACCTGTCTTCTATCAGTCTTAATCCCATTTGTTCTGTGATAGTTGGGCAGCCCCAAGTGTAGAGGTCAGAGAAGACTGAGGAGGCCATCTTTCAGGCAGCCATGGAAGTGTTTTTATCCTTGCCTGAACCTACTGATGTGAGCAATGATGGCTTTTCTATTTAGGCCCTAATCCTGCCTCTTTGCTTTTGGTGGCAGAAGTGATCACTTGTGTCACCACAAGGGCCTACTAAGACAACACCATGTACACTAATGCTCCCATCCATGAGGGCTACTGTCGCTAGCATTTTGCATGGTAAGCCAAGCCCATGTCCTCAGTTAACAGTTGCAACTTCTTCAGCTATATGACCAGCACGCCGTCTCCCCTCTGCAGGCTTTTTCAGCTTGTGGGCCACTTTTTAAACTCATATCATTGCTGAGTCGTGGTCAGGGCTGTTTCCATCTACGCCACAGAACTGGGTCTAAAGGTTTAATACATCTGACAAAGTTTCTGATTCCTGGACCATTCACAAAGAAGAAGCAACAGCTAACAGAAATAACTGTAATGTTTTGCTTGAAAAATGAAAAAGGGACATTATTGTTTATGCAGACACTGGAAAACAAAGATGATATCCTAAATATGAATACACAGAAAGAGAAATCCTGAACACAAGTTCCGCAAATTACACTAAATCTGAAAGTGATAATCCTGCATGCAGAAACAGAAAACACAAGGTTTGGAAATTATACTAAATCTTAAAATGATAGTCCTGGCAGTATAAAGCCAGCTTTGTAATATATAAATAGTGCATTGTAAAGCAATGGATATTAATGTATTTGGTTCTTTATTCGTTGATTTTTCTTACTGGATTTACTAACTTTCTGTCATTACAGGTTAATGACTGTGACACTATTACTTGTTTAGAAATGACAGTATATAAAGAAAGGGAAGATAATTTGAGCACAAGATTTAGCTACAAGAATGTAGGTAGTAACACAATGCATTGTAACAGTAAGCACATCACTTATATTAAAAATAATATACTACTGCTGCCAGCTGTCCATGTTTGTAATCTAACTAGTGAAGAGGCAGTGTTTAAAGAAATCAGAATTTTGATGACTACATTCATGGCAAGAGGATGTCTAGAAGACACTGTTGAAATGGGTGTACAAGAGCGGTTAGTGTCAATGGTAGCAGTACTTGTGTCAGTAAAGAGTGAAACACAGCAATGCTTACAGCTTTAAAGTTTGCTGTTGATAGGTCTAGTATTAAAACTAGCATTCACAACAATTGGAAAATGTTGACACTTGGGGGTTGTGCATGTACATATGAGCACAATCTTGCGGGTTGTGCATGTACATATGAGCACAATCTTGGGGGTTGTGCATGTACATACGAGCACAATTACGTTATCAAAGTTACAAAATGCATTACCCACATATTGTACAGTTATGTCAATCAGTGTACTAAATACAAAAAGCTTTTATTTTATGTTCTGGACTACTAAGGGAATGAACTGATGGCTAAGGAGATAATGAACCGGAAAGGATGGAATGATTATATTAATTTTAAATGTGTCTTAAAATAGAGACCTTCAATGCATGCTTACTATTTTATTTTGAATTATTTAAAATAATTAACTTTTTTAAATGGGTAGGGTTGTAGAGATTGGCTGTGCTCTTGGTCAGCTGAGGTCTTTGTGAGAAGGAGTCTCCTTTTTCCTTAAACTACAGTGGCTTCACAGAAGACTATATTAAAGTGTATTGTCACACATTAAGAATGCATCGCAGCAAACGTTGACTTAACTGCTACAATGCAACTTTCACCAATCATTTTGTATTTATTTTTGCTGTGTTTTGAATAAAAGTGTTTGTTAACTTTTTATTCAAACATCTACCCAAATAAATTTTGAACTTCCCTCAGTGATGGCAAGTTAACCTAAGGTCTTTTCCGTACACTTTAATGGGGGCATTTCTGCGCCTTTGCAGAACACTTCCATTAAAGTCTATGGACACATTTCATATTTTCCCTGAGTTGATGTAATTGAGGTTAAAGATCATCTTTAACTTTCAGTGGCATCAATGCAGGGAATGCAAATTTAATGAGTGCTGGAATTTAATAAATGTTAGAGGAAAACATTTACCAATCAGGCAAAAATGCTAATCAGCACTTTATGTGCCACATGAATGCATGTCATTTCCTAACTTTTTTAAGTAACGAGTTCTTTTTTCAGAGAAATGACCCTAGACCAGAGGTAGACCTCTCTGGATGCTACTACTGTTTTCTATGCCACCATGTTGTTTGTAGCACAGAAGTTGTGAACTGCATGTGACAACACATCTGCTATTCTCACTGTGCACTTACTTGTATCTCACTATTCTCCCAGCAAGCACTAGTGAAAATGCCTTACAGTGGTGCTATTGTATGTGGTACCTGAGACAGGCTTACAGGGTAGACATACAGTTGATGTACAATACAGTGAGGTATTTCAAATATAATGAAAAGTAACAATGGCTAGCAGCAAGGATAAAGGCATCACTAGGCAACATGACAACAGACTCAAAAGGACCAATGGTGGAGATACTAAACTGATGTCACACAGCAACAGGAAGGGACAATGGCAAGAAACAGTTAAATTTTCAAGTACATGACATAACACTTGTGTGAATACAGACTAGAGAGGCAGTTGTGTGCTATGAATTAAAGAAATATGCAATGATTAGATCACCTGATAGGCAGGTGACAAAAAGCAGAGTTTATGACAATCATTCTAGTTTTGTTTTCTTACATACCATCATAATCAGTTCTGTTCTTCTGCACTTCCACAGATATACACACAAGTACTGTACTTTGACAAAAAGTGGATTGCGATGGAAAAACTGTGCGGAATTTAAATATTCACAAAGTGGGATATTTTGCAACAACTAAATGTATTTATTCTAAACATTTGTGAGGTAACAGCACTGGACCTCAGGTGACTTACATGCCTGATGAAGAAATATAAAGCACTTCTGTTAAAGCCTGTTTTAATAGAGCATCATCAACAACCGCCTTTTTTTACCATTTTTCAACATGGGGCCGGGATGTCATGTTAACTGTCGCTATCTCTCTCGATTCAGTGCCACAGTCCTGCCTTCAACGCTCACGCCTGACTGTTGCAGATCTTCTCTCACACAATCCACCCACCTCTTTGCTGCTGGATGCCCTCGTTTCCTCTTATCTACTTCTTGTCTGTCCCAAATCTTCTTCACCAAACTGTCTTCTGCTTTTCTGCACAGGTGTCTGAACCATCATTACCTGTTCTCTTTGATCTTTTCCGTAGCTGCAGCTACTTTGGCTTCTGCTCTTATGTCCTTATTTCTTCATCTGTCCCAGAGTGTGCATCCTACCACCCATATGAAGCACTTCATTTCCATCAGCTCTTGTTTATTCATCTGCTGTTCCTTTACTGCCCAGGTTTCTGTACCATACTGTAGTACTGGTCACACCACTGTCTTGTGCACCATACTTTTCAGCTTCTATGGCATTCTTCTGCCACACACTACACCTGGCACTCTATGTAACTGGCTGCTGCCCCTCTGATTCTAGCTTTGACATCTTTATTCAGACTTCCCTTTTTGTCAATCACCCCTCCTTGATACTTGACGCTATTAACCTGTTCCACTATCTTCCCTTCTACCTCAATTGTCAGCTTATTTCCCCAATTTGCTGCCATTACTGCTGTTTTATCTGTACTTAGTTTCACCCCATGTGCTTTCAGTTTTGCATTTCGTTCCTCTATCCTTTGCTGAAATTCTTGCTCAGGGTCTGCCTGTAATGCCACACTGTCTGCATAGAGCAACTTTGTTGATCTGTCCCCACCAACTTGTTTGCTAATGTAGTCCATCACCATATGAACAACAGTGGGTTCAGAGCTGATCCCTGGTGCGCACCCGCTCCCACTGGGAAACCCCACTGTGAAACTGAACACTGTTTGTACTTGAATCATTGGTACCTAGTTTGCACTAATTCTATCAATGTTTCTGGGACTTTGAAACACTGCAGTACTGCCCAAATCAGATTTCTTGGGACCTTGCCATATGCTTTCTCCAAGTCTTTGAATGCCCAGTTGGACTATTTCCTCACCTCCAGCTTCTTCTCAACTATCTGTCTCACTGCAAACATCAGGTCATTTGTGCTGCATCCTGATCTGAATCTGAACTACTCATCTCCCATCTTACTTTCTACTGTTCTGCGTATCCATTTATCAGTCTCCTTCACCAAAAATATCATGCAAGATGATAGGAGTTTTATATCTCTCTGCTGATCATAGCTGAGGATGTACCCTTTGTTCTTCTATACTGGCATGAATATGCTTATTCTCCAGTCATCTGGGATACACCTTTCTCTCCACACTGCTATGAGTACCCTCAGGAGCCACTTCTCCCCTAGCTCATCTGAGCCTGCTGCTTTCCTTGACTTCATTTTCGTAAGTGCTATTCTTACTTCTTCTAGGGTGGGCTCCAGTTTTTCTCTCATTGTAGGCCGTGTTTGGAGCAGTACAGCTTCTGTGGGGTTTTGTTCACTCAGAAGTTGCTGGAAGTACTCCTTCCATCTGCCTTTGATGTCCTGTGGTCTGGTAAGCAGGTTGTTGCTGGCATCCCTATGAAGGGTGTCGGACTATCTTCTTTATCTTTCTGTCTGTCTTGCAAACTGATATAGTTTCTTTGTGTTACCTACTGAGTCACTTCCCAGAAGCTGGTAGAGGCCTTGTTCTTTGCTACTGCAACTCCTTTCTTAGCCTCTTTGTTAACCAACCAGTATTTCTTCATAGCCTGGTCCGTCTTTTTTCTCTCCCACTTTTTCCTGCTTTCTTTCTTTTGATGATTTCCTGGACTTCTGTATTTCACCACCTGCTTTCCTTATGGACCTTCTTTCCATACCTGGCTCGGCCACATATCTGTTTTGTAGTCCTTACACAATAAATAACATGTTAAAGGAAATATATGCTTCACAGAGTTTCTCCACCATTCACATTAATGCCTGAGTTGACGCCAATGTATGCCAGGGGATTTTATGCAGCATCGCTGAAACTCTTGCAATAATTTTATTGTAGAAGAAAGTTCATACATTCTGGTTACAGCAGGACCATTTCACAAGTGACAGTTTTCAAGTCTCATATGTGCTTCATAGTTATAGTTAGGGCCAGGCAGAGCTATAAGAACATTTATATACTTTGTCAACTGATTTCTCCAAGTCATTGGTGACTTAGTAAGGCCTGATGGGGAGATGTGCCTTGTCATAAGGTTTCCTCTGGAGCAATATTACCATGCCTCACTCAAAACCAATGCTATAGCAAACCCCAGTGACATGCAGAACTGAAATGGCAAACGTAACACTGATAAAAATTACATTTGTATACACTGTAAACTACAGTTTCAGGCCTGAAAAAACATAGTGACACCCAAAAGTCCAAGTGGAAGACACTCTGCCATATGTATATTATTAAAATTATTCCATATGATTAGGAACAGATATCATCTTCCACATCAATTAATTTTCAGGTAAGCTGCATTAAACATAGGTATTACAAAATTTGTTCATACACTTTCATTGTTCAAGTAATCCAGTTCAGGGTTATGCAGAGTTGTAGCCTTTACTACCCAGTACTGTGCATAACTTGGGAGACCTAGATAAGATGGAACTGCATTGCAGTATTTGCATGTACTTTCACAAACTGCACACCCTGGAGGTCAATTTAGAACCTTGCCAGTCAACCTGCTGCATGTCTTTTGGATGTGAGAAGAAAATGCAGACCTCAACAGAAACTTACATACAGTTAGGAAGACAGTGCCATATCAAAGAGTAAGGCAAAATGGCCACCCACCCTGGGCATCAACTTGTAAGTGGCACCAACAAGTTATAAAAACGATATGACAGCTAATAAGCTGTCAATTAAGTCATCACCACAGCTCATAAACTGCTGTCTTGCTTTTTAAAAGCATTTAAATAACATTTAAAAAACAGAACAGATAATTCAGTAGCTGCCTGTAAGACATCACAGTTGTGCTTATTTTATAACAGCATATGAACTGTCAAAATGTTCTTTAGAAGGCCTGACATTTTATAAGCTGCTGTTAAAAGATTGCCATTGCAATCACTCATAGACAGCAAAGAGGGTTACCAAACTGATCTACTGGCCAGAGTGCAAATTCCCTTGCTGCAACTCTGCAGGAAAAGCATGCAAAGTCTACACTTAAGGCACACTGGCAGGCAGCTAAACTAGAAAGCAAAGTCTGTGAGATGAGAGTATCAACAGCTGCGTCATTGTGTTGCAGTGATATTACAAAATGGGTTTTATTCATTTACTCATTTTCCATTCACCTGGAAGGAGACAAGGGCACCTTTTCAGTGGTAACATGGAATCACTAGCAGCTTTACTGACATAGCATATAAGAAGAGACTGAATTTTAACTTAGGACTTTAGGAAGAGGCTCACCTGTATTTCTCAGTATTACCTCTGCTACACCTTAAAAGAAACAGACAGACAAACAGCTGTAAAGATGAATGCATAGGTAGGTGGACAGACAGACAGATGGCTAGATAGCTAGATAGCCAGATAGCTAGACAGATATACAGATACACAGACAGATCAATTAGATAGACATAGACAGACAGTGAAATAGATAAATTAAGAGACAGATAGATGGTAGATAGGCAGATAGATTAAAAATATGTACTCCCCAAATGATTTACATGCTCAAGAATAAAAATATTGAAATTTAACTGCAAAAGATGTTATAACACGTGATGACATGCAACAGAGAATAACTAATTAGTATAAGAGTTCACTAATACCAATACTACTAATTGTGTTAAATAAACTATCATGGAGAAAATAAATGAAGTAGTAGCATGTGTTCTCACCAAACCTCATTTGTATAGAATTGTATAATAAATGTAAGAAAGAACCCACAACATGCATCAGCAGTTATGCAATATGTGTGCCATAAACTGTTTCTTTTTTAATGTCCCAAGTTGACTTTAGCTTTTGCTACATAAAATACATTCATCTGTCAGTTCCAAACTTATAAAAAGCCATCATTGATAGGCTTCATGGCAATACCAAGCTTTTGAACCCCGTTTCTGCATCTGACTGTTACTACAGAATCGGTCAAGGCTGATGCACTGTTATGTCATTATTGTTGTCCCACTGGCTAATTTCTGAATCTGCTGGTTATTACAAAAACTTTCAGAACTCACTCTGAGTCTACAGTAGGCAGCTATGTCTTTGTTACTATACCTTGTGATAGCATCTCCATCTGGCGAACAATATATTTCCACGACTAAGTCAGTGATGTAACCCTTAGTTACTGTGTAAGCAGTGATGCTAATGTAGTTTGCCTAAGTTTACTCTGGTAAGTAGGCTGTTTCTGTATTTAAGTTTATCTAACTAGTGTATCTAGTTATGTGACTGCAAATGGCGATATCCTTAATTGTGTTTTTGCTATCATACCTAAGTTTTCTCACGCTCATCTCATGTATGAAAATGTATTCTGCAAATGCTGTGGAGTTTTCTACCAACAACACATCTAAAGTGGGTCTGTTCTCAGTACAACAACCCAATTAACAGAATATAAAAATTATCAAACATATTTTCTTATTCTGCTGAAATGCAAATCTTAAAAATAATTTCTGCATCATTCCACCAGATGGCAGCACAAAACCAATTGGTCCATTGCACTAACCAAGCAGAATTGTAAATTAACTTTTTTTTTTCTAATTTAAACTTTTTTATTTATTTGAGCATATAAAACAAACATTAAAATGAAATTAAGTTATTTTGGGGATATTTGATTTTCAGAACACTAATAATCATCATGGATAGCTTGCCAATTAATTTCATCCTGTATGCAGAGAGAACTGTATTAACATTTTAAAGTGGTCACTAATGTATTTGTTTCCATACCAGTTCACATCTGGGAAAACAGATGATTACAAAAGAATGCAGCGGCTTTCTTCACACCCATAATTACATTTAACAGTCTGGGACATCTGGCTGGAAGGTCAGAACTGAGGAAAGATTTGAATGCTGTCTTTCTTGGGGTGGGATGTCTCACTACACTGCTTTAGTATTTGTAAACATCCGGTGGATTTCAGCAAAATTATTTTACATCAGGCTCTCTTACACCTCACCATATCTCTTTGTTGGTAAAATTGACTGCACAATCTTCTGGCAAAGACAGATAAATGATTCATTATCAGCACACTCTCACTTGCCAATTTGGTGTGCTGATTTCTGCTAGAAAGTGCATCCAGGTAAACTGACAGAAGTGACAGAAGACAATAAAACGGCAATAACAGCAGTATTACAGGTCAGGGTATTTATATTAAGTTAATCTGATAGTTATTAGGAATATGAATAGAGGCTATGATACTTTGCTTTTAAGAGGAAATGTGAATTAAGCACTGGGCCTTTAAACCTGTAATAGGGTTGTTGGGATATTTAAAAAAGTGAATGATGTTAATTGTGAATTAGTTCTGATGAAATCCGTTGAAAAAAATTAGGATGAAACCACTTTATTACTGTGGCTTGCTGCACTGGTTTTTCCTGGAACAGTTTTGAATGCACACAGTGGACCTTAAAGCAGATCAACAGGGATGCTGAAGGGTTTATGACTGAGGTCAGCAGTAATGAGGCTAAGATGGAATTAACTGAAGGGCACAAGTCAAACTCTAGCAAGTGGGTATAACAGTCGAGCAGAAAACCCGTAAGCAGTGCCATGATACAACAAAGTAGATGACACAGAAATCAGCAGTATGGATGGCCTTGTTTATAGTGTTTGAGCCAGGTATCGTGGGGATGGACATGAAGAATAAATACTGTGGGTCTTCACTGGTAGTGCCCATATTTGTGAATACTCACAGTTAGGGAACAGCTCTGAACTAGAGTTTAATGTAAAAACAAAATCCAAAATTATGCTTGCCATTTGGGGAGAGAAAATCATTGAATAAAGCATGCATGTTTGGAAAGGTGTCCCTAGCACAAGCGGTTATAATTCTATAACCAGAATCCTGCAAGGACTGTGGTGTGTTGCTAAGGGTCTTTCTTTGAGAGATGTTGATGTCATTAATTTCATCTTGACATCATACACAACGGAGGTAAGGCTGCATACATGCTGTGCGCAGTTCTGTCGGCTATACTAGGAGGATATGAAACCAGGAATAGCGTGCAATAAAGAGCTAAAGAAACTGTAACAGGGTTAAGGACTAAAGACTAAAAAGAAGAGCTTTGAGTACTGTCTGTTCATGAACATTCAAGGTTTCTTATTAGTCTGTATTCCCACTTATAGCCATCATATTTAATTATCCTTCATTTCATAAAAAAATTAATTTGCTTCAAAACTGGCTTGCTAAAGTCTACCCTTTGAGTTTCCATTAATAGGATGGCATCAGTACTTTAGAATTACTGCTTTAGAAAAAAACATATGGTATTTTGTGTACACAATTCTGTTTTGATAGTTGCAGGAGTTTCTTCCTGTGTGTGTAATCTGCAGCTGGAGAAACCCTAGCAGTTATCACACAAGGGTTGTTGGTTTCTCAAGGAAAGAAGATTTATAGGAACTTTACTGCACTTTCTTATGTAGTAAAATGATAAAGAAAGGTAACTACAGTTTTGCAACACAGAAATAATGTTTTCTCACCCTTCAGAATTAATAGTTTATGTCTACAGTTCTAGAGCAGCTACGCGATAGATTCCAGAACAGACCAGCAACTATTTTATAAAAAGCGAAATATGTATATTATGATCTCAGCTGTGATCTCTACGAATGATGAAACAAATGCTGCTTCCACATTGAGGCAGAAAAAGGATGGTATCCCTGCCGTTAACCTAAGAGTAAGTGCAAGAAGTGGTTATAAGGCAAGTAATGGGTCAGTACCGTTCCATTAACTGCTGTCACAATAATGGGTCAGTACCGTTCCATTAACTGCTGTCACAATGTAGAAAATTAAAAAAAAAAACTCTCATTTCTCTCCAGAAGCCTTTATATGCTGCACAAAGCAGAGAAGCGATAGAAAAAGCTTCACTTATTTTTATTTTTACACTTTCATTTACTGGATCAATAAATGGACTGAGACAAAGGGCTCTTAACAACCACAGTGCTGGGGACAGGGATGGGCTAGAGACAAAAATAACTGGATAAAGTAATATACATTAAACAGTTATACATTAATCAAGCAGAAATATACTTATATGAGTAACTGACAACTGCTTTTCTCTGCAATACAAGTGGCTCTAAAAATGTCAATAACATAAACGATGGTCCATATAAGAGTCCCGCATGACATGTAATAATATTTCGTGTCAAAAAGACATCTGTCAGATAAACTCTCATTTCCTGTCATACAGAGGAACCCCCTCCTTCACATCACAGACAGCTACAACCCTGTAGTGCCAACTACTATCAGGTTATTAACCTCTGCAGAAATGGCCAAGAAACCACTATGTTTATTAAAATAAATGGCTAACAGTTTGAATTTTAACCACTTTATGATATTATGTTTTCTAATGGATAACAAGCTTTCAAAAAACTGAGACAACATATCACAGGTCCGCTAACTGTCTTAAAATGAAGAATGCGTTATAACTGCAATCTAGTTTGTTGCTACTTTCCCTTCCAAGTTTGTGGACCTTTTCAGCAAATGACACCTAGAACATTTAAATGACTGAAAAACACTTTAAAAGTATTTCTTCTAGTGGAACTGGAATGCAGGAGGTGCTGTTGTGTGTAATAGGATCAGTGCATTAAGTCACGGAGTGACCTTTTTCATGGCAAGGATCATCGGATCATGACTTTAAGGAATGTGTTGTTGCTACATGGACATACAAATTTAGACTCTACAAACCAATAAAGGCTGAAGGGTTCATTGTGTATGTCCATTTATCTGGCTACAGAATATTCCTTCATCCTCTTCTGATAACTACTTCACATATGTCCCATGCACTTGCCTGAGTGTTTCTGAAGCCAAAGCACACTCAGAAAGGAAAAGGCTGCAGAAACAAGAACACAGCTCTTACAAGAAGAGGAGGAACACGTCATCAGCAATTTGGATCTACATTCCATTCACACTACTAATGTGCTAAGCAGATGGCATTTACACATGCCGCATATGTCTCACTTTAGGCAGCAAACAGTCCGCAGAACGACTGATATGTCACAAACACAGAGATGGTACAATCTGTCAGCACATTCACTTTTACCCAATCAAGCTACTCTATCAAACAATACTAAAGCCTATTCCTACAAGTAGGGTTAGCTATGAAATCTTAAAATATTTTAGAGAACACTATAATACATCTTTGTCCTTCATTGCAATGGCGGTGAAAATAGGGTTGTGAAATATTCTGGCAACTGTTTAGGGTAATAAAAGTCTACAAGGTGGAAAACAGAAGATATCTGCCATATAACTGTATGTGTGAATATGAGATTATCAAACACACACACACACACACATGCATACAGAGACAGACACTGGGAGTAAAACTCTGATCTATTAATGACCTGCTTCCTGTGCCCAGGTTACAAGATTTGATTTTTTTCTACCTCCATTTGCCTGTTTTGTGACTCTGAACAAGTCACTTAACCAGACAGTGCTCCCAGTTTGCCCTGAAAATGGACAGTTGTGTCTTGTGGACTTACCTGGTTAACAAACAGATGAAATAAAAATTAAAAAATATATATACTTCTGAACTGAGAGATCATGGATGCATAGAAGAGGACTAGACATGCATGGGGAGAAGCCCTTACACAGATTTCCCCATTCATGCTACAGTCTACCCCTGAGATGGCTACCTTATAAATTAAGCAGATGGCAAACTATGACATAATACTGACAATATGGTGCACCCCACCCCCAATCCAAACGCCGAACAAACAAATGGACAAATGGCACAGACTTTCAGCATCTATCATGGACAGCTACAAGCAACAGTCAGATAAATGATTATTGGTTCTGATACAGAAATATAAGCTTTGAAATTCACACTTCTTATGATTACATCTCAAGGACACAAGTCTTTGAATTATGGAAAGAAATAATCCATGTCAGGGCAATGTACACAGACAGATATTACTCAGAAAAATGTGTTTCTCAAGTCCCATGAGTCCATTTTGTAGCATTAAAAGTAAAGAAATGACCATACATTGCAGTTCCGTCTTCTAAGTCCACTGCAGTCTACGACCTGTAACTCATCACACATTACCCTCATCTCCTTCAGAACAGTCTTTAAGAAACCATATAACATTGAAAAATGCTATTAGGGTGAGCAGCGTTTCTGGAACCCCTTAAAAGAGTTGAATAAAGAAATACCAGACTTCAGTCAAACATTGGGTCTGCAAAAATCAATAAGAATTTACCATATAAGGAAGATGAACATTAAAAAATTAGCTTGGGAGTCTATGGTAAGTTTTCCTAATCTTTTTCTCCCTGAAAATTATGACCATCAGTGCCACCTTATTCCTCACAAGCCCCACCATCCAGTCAACTATTACAAAGTTATCTGCTTGCATGCCTCTCAAAAGACCCATGGAAGACTGTTCCATGACATGATTGCTCCCACAATGCCAGGCCCGATACTGCATACATAACATCTATGCATGCATCTAACCTCTAGCTTCAGTGAACAATGCTTGGTGGGTACATGTGTCTGCCTTTTTTGTGCTGCCCTGCACTGACCTGGCCTTCATAGCACTTCTTTGTAGCAACAGACCTGGTTGCCCCCTTCCCCAGTATGGATAAGTTGGTATCTGTTGCTCAATAACGCCCTCAGGTGATGTGTCCAGCTTACTATCTGATCACACTTTGATATAAACAGGACTTTTATCTTTCATTACCACAGAGGCAGCCTGAGCCTATGGTGACTTTGTCATCTTTCAGTACTTGTAGCACACCTTTCATTCAGTATCTTCATTCTTAATGTCTAAAAGACACACTGCAGTTTTAACCCAGTAAGACAGGAAGGTAGCTTCCTCAGAAAGAGGCAGAGTTTTTGAGTCTTTCAAATATAAGTGCAGGAATAAATATTTTCAGAAATAGAAGATGTGCATCAAATGGTGACTTGTATTTTTCACTTTGTAAAATCTTTGAGATGGTTTAAAAGGTTCTCCGAGAAAATTAATCAGTACTAGTACATATATGTATTTTTTAAAGCTTTCACTCCAGGATATTTTTTCACATAAAATAATGAAGTGTAAAAGTAATCCATCAGCCAATCTAACAGGCTACAAGCGTAGTTAAATCTGCTGAAGTGGCTATCTGGAAATTCCAGGTTTGCACATTTCTGAGAAAGGTGACTTGTCTGAGAGGCTTCACTATAAAGGAAATCATGAAAAGGAAAAAACACATCAGCAATAACAACAACAGGAGAGCACTGGATCAACCCCCTTTGCATTGGAATCCTGAAAACTTTAGCCTCATTGTAATTCTCTAGACCAGCCTTTCAACCACTATAACATCTATTGGATAACATTTTTATCACTTTTCTGCAGCGGTGGCTCACTAGTCATAGATGCAACTATGAAAAGCCAAAGCAGCAATTGAGACCACTGATCCTAGACGAATCAATGCCTTTATGATTCTTTTTTCTATACAGCATTTTGAAAACTAGTTTCTCATTCTTTCAAACTGGCATTATTTCTCAGCTTTTTTGTTGAGAGGGCCTAAACTAGATGGCGGCAGTCTTTTTACTGTTCTGATATCCCAGCTTGTACTAGTCACAGATATAGACTCTATAAGGATGAAAAGTTGAAGTTATTACTATATGTAAAGAGAAGCAAAGTATAGCTGGTGTTCAGGTTATACTTAACTTCTGACAGAGTGCAAAAGCAGAAAAATCAGATAAAAATGGCTCTTGGTATATTGATAAGTTGAAACCAACTAAGGCATAGTGAAAGAAAAAAACAACTTAAAGAATCCTTACTCTCTTCTTGTATTACACATTACTATATTCCTTGCCATTTAAGAATTAAAGGACAAAACACATGAGTTGGTAACAAAAAAAAAAGTGTAAGTATGAACACGGGGATTTAGAGATGGGTTGCTGTGTATACATGATCCTACCTGGTGTGCAGTACTGTTACAAGCAAGACTGGTGAATGGAATTATCCGTATGACAGTGAGTGACTTCTTGGTAACTCCAGAAAATGAACAGCATACCAGGTATGCTTGTTACGCCATACCATCAAGCACAAATCATTTACACAGATGCAGATATCCAACTCAAGAGGAGTAGAGGGGTATAGTACGCTACACTCTGTGTTCTGCAAAAGTACAGTATAAATCTGCAGCGTGGAAACTGCAGTGCGTAATGTAAAAGCAAATGTTGGCCAAGAAAGTGAAGGTTAACATCATATAGGAAACAGGAATGTAGGAAAATACACAAGTAGAATAACATAATTTTCCACAAAACT